>NC_090905.1:15022386-15071043 GCF_040956055.1 Brachionichthys hirsutus | reverse complement strand
AGGAATGCTAGTTAGCGGATTATGAGACACAAGCGCTGCTTAATTGGGCCGTCCCTCTGCTGGAGGCGGGGTTTGCTGTCCAGACACACAGCTGTGATCACACTCAAGGAAGGAGAAATAAAAACAGTAAAATAACATGAAACAATAAATATCACAATAATCTGATTTAACTGCTGTCAAAGGAAATGCGTTTTGTGCCTCTGGGCCACCGTACTCTTTCACCCAATCACAGGAGCCCGGCAGGAGTTGGTAAACTCCGCTTCTCTTTATTGCTCCGCCCACGCTCTACATGCTTTAACATTAGCTTCCCATCCTTCTCTCCCGACACCCTGATCAATTCTCCATCAAACCCTAATGCTGCGGTTTAACTCGAGTGTGGCATCTTAATTAGAACGATAACTGTACGCTGTCAGGTCATCGACCGAGCCGGCTGGGGGGGGGGGGGGGGGGGGTACTGTGTTCTGGGCCTGACCTGCACGAAACCAGAGAAGAAGAGTCAGTGAGGAGGACAGGAAATTAAATGACGTAAGGAAAAGGAAGAAATGGAAAGAACTGGGTGGAAAAATAAAGACAAAATGTAAAAAAATCACAAGATGGCTCAAAGAAACAAAGAATAAATGGAGGAGAAAGGAGCAGGGAAAGAATGAATGTAAGAAAAAGAAGGGATGGAAACGCAAAGATAATTAGGCAGAAGGAAAACTGAATGAGAGGAAGCAAAGGACAGGAAATGGATGAAGGAAGGAAGGAAACAAAAGGTTTCCTGGTTCGAACTGAAAATGTAAAAGAAAAGGGGTAGGGATGAAGAGAATGATGATGAAGAGCAAAAAAGAAGAGTCAACTGGACTTGATTTACCCGATAAATCACCGGGAGCCTTTGACAGGTGGAGGGGGCGGGGCGTCGGCTCCTCATGGATTATTTAAAGATGTCTCCGTCTGTCTGAAATATTAAAGTGTTTGTCCGTCCCACTCTGGACCAGCGGCCTCACCAGGTCTCTGGCAGCACCTTAAACAGCTTGACTCACCTGAGCAGGTGTCGACATCAGAACAATCTAACAAGGATCCGTTCAGAGTCTCGGTTCTACCTGGGGAGTCGGGTCAACCTATCATCAGTCTTTAAATGGGTCAGAAGCCCATGGCGTGGTGGGCGTGGCTCAGAATAAATCGGCCAATCACAACATGTTCCTTAAACTAACATTATCAGACACTGCTTCTGCCCCCCCCCCCCCCCCCCCCATCCTGCTGTAATCCAGTCAGATTATCCTGATTATTACTCCAGAACCGGCTCATTCGGACCAGCAGATCAAATTACAGAAGGAAAATAGATCATAAATGGGATAATCCCTTAAGGAGGGTCCTTACCTGCTGCACCCGCCTCTGTTCTTGGACCTGGACCACGCCCTCAAACCGTCACGCCCACGCACGTGTTCGATTGTAGTCGAGCACGACAAAAGTCACGATTTACAAAATAAAAGACTCTGCATCAAATAACAAAATAAAAGACTGCAACAAATGGAGCCGCAGGAAGGATTTAAAGGCGTCTAATTAAATATCCAGGACACACAATTCATTAATTGACCTTTCCGTGACACTGCAACATTTATTTTATTGATTTATGTTCCTCATTTCATGTTTTTAATGGATTCTACAGGTCGTGTTCTTCTACAGTTTGATCCAGCGCAGACATTTCTCATAGTTGTTTGTTGGTTTAGGGAAGAGAATAAACCGGTCGTCATGGTTACACAAGCCGGGACCGCCATGTTTCCCCATTGTCGATTGCTTTTTTGCCTTTGTGTAACACGCGAACCGAAGCAGCTAGGCTGGTTTGTCTGAGGAAGCGAACATAAACAGATGCAGGTGGAGCGTCGTGATTGGTCAACGTCAATGAACCTGCATTTACCAGGACCTCCAGCTCCTCCCCCTCCTCAGGCTCCTCCCCCTGAATTAGTGTCTGAATATGATGTTTAGATGCAGCTGGAAGAGTTGTGTGTGTGCGTGTGTGTGTGTGTGTGTGTGTGTGTGTGCGTGTGTGTGTGTGTGTGTGTGTGTGTGTGTGTGTGTGTGTGTGCGTGTGCGTGTGTGCGTGTGTGTAGACGTACAAACTGGAGATGAGGCGGAGACTCTGAGATTTAAACTCATTCTGTCTAAAGAGCCATCAGATCACGAGCTGATTCAGCACACACGCACACACACACACACACACACACACACACACACACACACAAGGCTTCCCTTGTTTATCGCGGCTCTCGAATGCATTGCTTCCCAACATGTGCTAACGCTAACGCTAACCCTGCTGGCTCCATTCTACGGAAGCTCAGAGGGCCCAGTTTGATTCAAACAGACTTTTGTTACAGCTGAAATCCTCTCTGTAGCCTCTGAGCTAACGGCGTTAGCGCTCCTTGCCTGAGGTAAGGTGGGTTCACACAGACCTAGCGAGTGCTAGCATTGTTAGCATTGAGGCTACAGCTCAGGATTGGATTTGGAGGGTTTGAACCGGACCGAACTGGTTTCAATGTCTGGGACTTTGATGACATCACTGATGTTCAGCATAACAATTGAAGGTGTTTTATTCCAGCTTTAATATATAGACTAACTTTAGAAATGTGTCGTTCATTTTAATGAAAGTCTTTTTTTCAATGAAATATAAAACATTTTAATTTTAATTTTAATTTTCTCCAGAATGTTTCCCTTCACCTCCTCTCTCCTCCTCTCTCCTCCTCTCTCCTCCTCTCTCCTTCTCCTCCGTTAGTGCTGCTGCTGGATCGCTTCAGAGCGCTGCTGTCGGCGCTAACCACACCGTGACCCCGCTGACCCCTCTTACAGCCGCCCTTATCTCGGCCAACCCATGCTGCATGCACCCTGCTCCTCCGGCCGCACCGCAGGAGGAGGAGGAGGAGGAGGAGGAGGAGGAGGAGGCCGCAGAGCTTCAGGCCTGTCGCTGCTCATTTCAGGTTAGCCGTCTGCACCAGCGCTGGTCAAAGTGACAGCTGTCAGCGCCACTGAGCGCGCTCAGACGCTCCCCTCCATCCGTCCTTGGAGCGTCCAGGATGGAGATAGAAGCAAATGCAGGAGAAAATAAAGGAGGGGAAATAGAGGAAATAAAGAGAAGAGAAATATGGAGAGAGAGAGAAAACAGGAAGGAGAAGATAAACAAGGAGCTGCTGTAGGAAGACAAAGAGAAATGAAAGGAGGAGCGGAAAACGGATGATTATATAGAAGAAAAAAGTAGAGAACAAGAAGAATGGAGAGAATAGCAGGAGAAAGGAGTCAAAGATTAAAAAGAGGAGAGGAAGAAGGGCAGAGAAAACAGAATGGATGTAAGGAGAAGAGAGGAGGAACAAAAGAAGGTGAGGATGCAAGAAAATAGAAAGGTGAATGAAATCTAAAATGATTTCAAGATTCAAGATTCAAGATTCTTTTTTGTCGTTATGCGAGCATAATAAAATCGTGAGAAGGCCCCCGGCTTAAGGCACACATCATGACATAAACATTTGAGCTGCATTTCAGTCAGATTTAAACTAGTTTAAATGAAAATATGAAGCAGACTGAAAAGGAAGATGATGAAGATGTGACCTTCAGCCTCCGCAGTCAGTCAGGAACGTGGACCCGCTCGTGAAGACACTTTGACGGGCCCCTCCTGGGTTCGTGTACGAGCAGCGCCGCCTGGCGGTCGGCCTCGGAGGCGCAGCGGCAGTCCGCCTCAGAGCTCCTCTCCGCCGGCTGACCTGAGCTTCACACCGCGGCGCGGACAGAAACAGATCGATGCCGGATCGATGCTTCAATGTGAGTTTGATTTTTACTTTTGTTTCTTCGAGTGTTTAAAAGTGAGACGTGAATAATTGGAGCAGATCTGACACAGTTCGGGTGTAAAAATATAGAAAATACAGTTTGTTATTGTTCTGTCTGATCCGAATCAGTCCGTTTACATTTAATGCCGTTAATGGGTTGTATTTCTTCTATACAGCCATGATCTTTAAATGTTTATTTTTGATAATCACCTAAAATCAAACACTTTCATTGAACTTCATTTCATTTAACCCCCAAATTCAATTTTCGATGATTTATGTACATTTGATTTATTTAGATGGACGTTTTTAATCAGCTCATTGTTATTAAATTACCTGTATTATGATTATAAAATATATTTTAAATCAAATATGTGTATACTTAATCCAGAAGTCCTGATGTAATAAGCAGATAAATCAGTTAGTTAAACCTTTATTGCCAAACGTATCATATTTGATACACATGGCCTTCTTGAGACTTCTACTCCCCCCCCCCCCCCCCCCATGTATATATATTCCATTAAGGTTCCATTAAGACCTTATTTTCCAAACATTAGAGTGTTCTGACGATGACTTGATGGGGCGGCCTTTAAAGGGTTAACAGCATTGGTGAATGTTTGAAGAACAAAAAGGTAATTTTTTGAATTCATTCATTGTCCCAACCGCTTAATCCGTTATCGGGTCGCGGGCTCCTCGACTGCGCCTGCAGCTGCGCCAGGCGGAGCTGATCTGTGGGTTGCTTGTTTTTGACTTCAAGCCGTCTGATCTGGGGTCAGATAAAGCTCATCCAGCCTGCGCCTCCTCGGAGTAAAGGAGCGATCGCAGATAGCCTGACACACACACACGCACACACACACACACGCACACACACACGCACACACACACGCACACACACACACACACACACACACACACACACAGCTCTCGGCCGATCGTAGTCGTGATTCCTAGACAGACACACTCATGCACTTTTAATGGATCCTTCTCTAAGACACTGGCTTCTTCCAGCCTCTCCTCTGAGTGAGTGTGTGTGTGTGTGTGTGTGTGTGTGGGGGGGGGGGTGAACGGTCCCAGAGCCCCGTAAACCCCCAAGGCATGAAATCAAACCTGGTCGTGTGAAACGCCTCAGATCTGAAGGTGACGGTTCGTCGTCTGGAGGAAACGATTCGTGTTGATTTACTGAATCAGTAAATCAACACGAATCGTTTCTTTCTGCTCCTCGATGTCTGAGGCTCAGACATCGCTCCGACGCTCCGGAGGATATTTTTCCTCCCAGATGTTCAATTCAATTTTTTCAATTCAGTTTTATTGATATAGCGCCAGATCACAACATAAAGTCATCTCAAGGCACTTTACAGGATTAGCAGGGAAACACAGAACCCAACTTGACCCACAAGAGCAAAGACTTTGGAGACAGAGGCAAGAAAAACTTCCCTTTAACGGGCAGAAACCTTGGACAGAACCGAGGCTCATGGTGTTCCAAAGCATCTCGTCATCAGACCGAATGATGTCACACATCTGGATTATTTGGTAGGGGAACCGTCCTCAGCATTCCTTTTCCAAACGTGTCAGTCAGGATATAGGGTTAGGGATTGGAACCAGCAGCACAGACGTCCTTTATGTCTTTGTTTGATGGTTTGTTTTGATCACACACAAACAACTCCTGATTGATGTTAATTAATAATTGATAAGCACACTCAGAAATAATAAAATAACATGAAGCGTCTTGCTTTAGAATTTTTAAGGAATAAATTCTGTGAAACTTTGTAACGATATGAAACTAAATTATACTATTATAAAGATCCTCCTTTATCTTTCAATAAAATTATTCCTAATATAACATCACACTTAGAATCCTTTGTTCCTTTAACCAGAATTTTTCAAACAAAAGGTTTCTCAGCATGAATAAGTTATTTAGTGAGTGAGACCTTCAAAATAAAAGCACCACAGTTAAAGTCTGAGTCGGCATCATGAATGAGATTTAGTCTGAAAGGGGAGGCGGTGGCGCAGGTGGTCGAGCCGGTTGTCCGATGATCGAGAGGTTGGCGGTTTGATTCCTGGCTCCTGCACACTGTCGTTGTGTCCTTGGGCAAGACACTTCGCCCACATCGCCTGTGTGAATGTCCATGGTTGTCGGGAGGGTCGACGGTGCCTCTGTCAGTCTACCTGAGGGCAGCTGTATCTGCCCCGGGGCAGCTGTGAATGAATATTTGTCAGCGTCTTTGGGTGTCCAGAAAAGCTCTGTATAAAACCAACGCATTATTATTATGATTCGCTGAAGGGCGAATCTCCAAAGGAAGGAAAATGCATTTCAGCAACTAGAAAGACAATCAGAGATTGCAGACTCCGCCTCCAATAGACTATTGGATCTTGTGAGACAGTAAACAGGGCTTCCGGATCAGAGGGGCCAAACCTGCTCTAGCTTGCTGCTCCGGAACGTACTACAAGACTCCTTCTGGACTCTTTTTCCCATCATGCCATTCGTGTCCCTCCCTCTTAAAGTGGCAGTTTACAGCACAGGCACGATTCCAGATGTAAAAATAATTCTAGAATCTGGATCCAGATCCGGATCAATGCCATTCTCGGGGAGGACCGAGCCACGGACAGAACCTTGCTTGTGTAAAAATTTCAAGTCGATTGGGTTACTAGTTTTTGAGTTATGCGCTCGGACAGACAAACAAACAAACAGACAGACAGACAGACAGACATACAAACAAACATACAAACGCACCCAATTGCAATACCCTCGCCTCCTCTTCGGCGAGGGTAACAAACGAACCCGATTGCAATACCCCCCCCCCCCCCCTTCGGCGAGGGTAATTAAAAACAAGAACAGTTTGTGTCTGTTCCAAACAGATGCAGAATCATGCAAAGGTCCATGGAGGACGTTTACTGGTCCTTTCATCAGCAGCGATGAAAATACTACGATAGTGCACCAAGAAGCAGAATCTGCTGCACATGGAGGTGAGAATTACAATTTGGATTAAAGTCGAGTTTCATTTTTAAATCTTCTAAATGAACTCTTTCTCAGTTTTTGCTCCAAAAAAAGAAGAAACACAACAAATCCTCTCAACTAAGATGGAATGTGCAGAAAATGTTTGTTATTTAGGTAAACATTTTAATAACTGATAGTCAATCACCAATCAATATGAGTGTGACTCCTGACTGCAGTGTGACTGAATCTCACGTCTTTACATCCAGTTTGTCCTGCTATTTCTGCTTACGTCGATTCTTCTGAGGAGAAAACCAGCTGCATTATGGGATGTTTCGAAATACTTTGGGAGAAGCCGATTGAATAAAAAATGAAAAGATAAAGCAGCTGTTCCATATTTATTACAGGGAGGCACTTAAATCTGTGCGTGTTGCCATCACATGTCTGAGCAGCGAACCAAATGTATGTGGTTTTCACTTTTTATTTATTCATTTATTTATTTGTTCTCTGGTGAGTGGGATTACCTCTGAATTATGGAACAGTCCCCTCCCTCTCCTTAAGTAAAAAATAACATCTGTCCTGCAAATGGAGAGCTTAGTGTTTCTCTATAATTAATGGTAAAAGCCTCCAGAGCCGCACATAAAATATACATCCAGCACGCAGGAGCCCTAACAAAGAGCGCGAGGGAGGAGGAGGTGGAGGAGGAGGAGGAGGAGGAGGAGCGTCCCTCATTTCTGTCTCAAACAGCTCTGCCAGAAACGCTCTAAACCTGGAAGCAAAAGTACGTTCATAGCGAGCACGCGTGCACAAGGGAGGTGATTCCAGATCTACAAACTACGAAGGATTGACCGGATGCTCTATTTACCTGTTTCTGGGTTAAGGACCCAAAATCACCAGAATTGTGTAGAAACATGGGAAACGGCAGTTTTTCAGAATATGGGATCTTTAATAGAAGTCAGGAGGGTACATGATCCAGATCCAGGTCAGTTCTGGATCTGGTCATCCAGAAGGTTTAGATAGGATCATAGAAAATCCATAGCGAATCATGATCTGACTTCTGAACTGAACTGAGATCAGATCAGAGCTGAAGCTGATTCAGGGAGGAGTCAAATTTATCTTGTCACGTTTCTGATCTGGATTCTGAAGGAGACAATATTATAAATTACACCTACAGAAATTAATATATCCAACATGTAAACAGCTCCAAACCATGAAGACAAGTTTCTTTGTCTGTGACGTCAGAGTCATTTGTGTCCAAACTCCATTATTATTTACAAACTACACAAATAGTAAATGTTTGAAAAAACTGTACAGATTTATCATTTTATGTTGCGTCAGTTTTTTATTTATTTTAGTCTTATATTTTGATTTTTATTAAATACGTCTTTAGTTTCAGATTTATGATTATTAAACATTCTAGCATTAGTTCCGTGATTTCATCGGAACTAAACATCAAACCCGTTTCGCGTCGGACCGATATTGATGTTGGACGAGAGCGATGGAAAGATGGCGGCAGCCTTGCTGCAGATGTCCTGTTTGTACCGGGGGACGTTAGCGGTCAGGGCTACGGGCATTCGGACGCTGATCCCCGGGATCGTACCGGCACAGTTCCGAGCGTTCTCCGTGCGGAGGGAACCGGAGGTGGGAGAGAACCCGTTCTATGAGAAGTACCGAGACAAGATCCAGAAGCTACGCAGGTTAGCGGCTAATGTAGCTAGCAGTCCAGAACGCCGGTAGAAAAGTCTGTCATTTTAAAATGGGAACGCTTTTAAACCGGATTAGATGCGATTCAGACTAGTGCTAATGGTTTTATATGAATTCTAATGACGTCATGATATTTTCGGTTGACATTTAGAGTCTAGATCAGCTTATAAAATCCTAGCATTTAACCTCTTTTCGGGAATTCAGATGTTTATCGGAGCTTCCGATGAAACACAAATCAATAATTAGTGCGTGTTCAAATATACGGGTTTTTCTATTGACTCCGCGCCTTTATCGGTTCCTGATGTAAGGCGTGTCTTCATTTCCAGCTCCAAACCGAAGAAGTACGAGGCCCGGCTGGAGAACCGGCATGAAGCCAGGAGAGAAGCGCTCGGACAGTCGAAGCAGGAGGAGCAGGAGGGGGAGCAGGAGGTGAAGCAGCAGGTGAAGCAGCAGGTGAAGCAGCAGGTGAAGCAGCAGGTGAAGCAGCAGGTCCTGTTCTAGGAGGACACCTGATCAATGACTGTCTCTGTTCCAGCTGGAGAACACGGACCGGATGGCAGCTTCAGCAGCTTCCACCCAGAACAAGGTGAGCCCAGTGGAACAATAGATTCTGTCTGATTAGTTATTGATTTATGGAAGTCACAAATGTCTTCTAAAAGTTGTGATTGAGATTATTGACTAAATGTTTCGAGTGAAAAGATGAATGAAACGTTGGAATCGGATTCTGTTGTTTTTATTTCTGTTAATTACAAAACGCACACGTATAAAGAATATACAATTAACACAATGTACCGGAAAAGGAAGGAGCTGAAGTCGAAGACTTCTTTTTGCTTCTTCTCCTCCCATCCTTTGAATTGATTTCAGCAGGTAATTCAGTTCCATAAATCCCTTACAGATCAATAGCCTTTGAGAATTTAACAAATTAGAGCTTTTCTAAAAGTCAGCAACGAGCTACACAATTAAAATTCGGTTTAACTCTTAATTTGTCGTGAATCCACCAAAAAGCATAAATTTGGTTTAATCCTCATGAAGTGATCATTTATTACATCAAAGCATTTGTTGAACGTCTTCTAGGGTTACAGTATGAACAAAGGTCACTGATGATGATGATGATGACGACGGGGGGGTCATGTGTCCCTCAGACGCTGGGCTCCATCTTCAACATGGAGACGATCAGGGATAAGACGGGGGAGGAGATCGCGGCGGTGAGTCCGCCGTGGGGACGGACCATCGGGACGGACCGTCGGTGTCCCTTTATTTATCTTCCCACTGGAAACGTTTTCTTCTTCTCTCAGCTTTGGATGAAGTTTTATTCCACCAAGGACACCGTCAGCGCCGTCATCCCAGTGAGTCGGACGCCAGCGAATCTGTTTCCTGTTAACCCGTTCAGATCCAGCAGCAGATATATTGAGTGAGGTTTTGCCTTCGACACTAGCTCCGCCCCCTGCGTGACTCATAGAGCTGTGGTTAGGGTTAGCACCAGCGGTTACAGCTCATTTGATTGTGGTTTAAGGTCTCTGTCCCGGTTGACATTGCGTTGCAGAAGAAGAATCAAATGGTGGAATATCATCCGCAACAGCGCCGTCTAGTGGTTGGGTGTATCGACACAATTCTTAGCGATCACTCTGACTGTTATCCTCGCTTACATTTCAGGCGCAGATCTACGAGTTGATTTTCAGCAGATCCCAGACCTGTCAGATGGTAAGAGCCCTGCTGCCGGCTTTACACTAGAGGACTGGGACCAGCAGTCCCATTAGGACCAACCGGTGTGGGGGCGTCGGCCAAGCAACAAAAATATATTTACTACAAAAACAATATGAAATGTTGCTCAACCAATGTGTCCTCCACATAGGAAGACCTGCCCAGTTAATCAGGGCTAGCACAGTTAGCTTGTGTTAGCCGAGGGCGGGTCCAAACAGGACAAAATATATTAGTTCACATATTTATTAATCTAATGAAATAGATTGGTTGATGAACATCTCAAAGCTCTATAACCGGTGATGAAGCGGCTTTGAGCTCCAGAAACGGGATGAAGACTTGCTGCTAGTTTGTAGCCTGAGGGGTCCGAACACGAGCCAGAGGGAGCTGTGGCTGGAGGGCGGGGTCCGTGTGGCACCGAGTCCTAGTCCTAGTCTGGGAGCCCTCGTGGACAATGGCAGCAACGATGCTGATGCTGATGCTCCGCCCATGACTGAGCAGGTCCAAAACAGCAAATGTGGAACTCTGACCTGCAGAAGTATCAAGTCGTTATCCAATTCCATATCGAGTCATCCTGCTCAGGTTCTCTGCATGTTTACCTGTCTTCCTCAGTTCCTCTACGCTCTGCCTCAGGAGGACGGTTACGAGTTCTTCGTGGGTCAGTGGTCTGGACACGAGCTGCACTTCACCTCCCTCGCCAACGTGCAGGTGAGGCAGGGGGGTTAAAGGGGGGCGTCGGCGTTCTGCCCTAAAGGAGACGCGTTGTGCCCTAAAGGAGACGCGTTGTGCCCTAAAGGAGACGCGTTCTGCTCTAAAGGAGACGCGTTGTGCCCTAAAGGAGATGCGTTGTGCTCTAAAGGAGACGCGTTGTGCCCTAAAGGAGACGCGTTGTGCCCTAAAGGAGACGCGTTCTGCTCTAAAGGAGACGCGTTGTGCCCTAAAGGAGACGCGTTGTGCCCTAAAGGAGACGCGTTGTGCCCTAAAGGAGACGCGTTCTGCTCTAAAGGAGACGCGTTGTGCCCTAAAGGAGACGCGTTCTACTCCAAAGGAGACGCGTTGTACTCCAAAGGAGACGCGTTCTGCCCTAAAGGAGACGCGTTGTACTCCAAAGGAGACGCATTGTACTCCAAAGGAGACGCGTTGTACTCCAAAGGAGACGCGTTGTACTCCAAAGGAGACGCGTTCTACTCCAAAGGAGACGCGTTCTACTCCAAAGGGGACGCGTTCTGCCCTAAAGGAGACGCGTTGTACTCCAAAGGGGACACGTTCTACTCTAAAGGAGACACGTTGTACTCCAAAGGAGACGCATTCTACTCCAAAGGAGACGCGTTCTACTCCAAAGGAGACGCGTTCTACTCCAAAGGAGACGCGTTGTACTCCAAAGGAGACGCGTTGTACTCCAAAGGAGACGCGTTGTACTCCAAAGGAGACGCGTTGTACTCCAAAGGAGACGCGTTGTACTCCAAAGGAGACGCGTTCTGCTCTAAAGGAGACGCGTTCTACTCCAAAGGAGACGCGTTGTACTCCAAAGGAGACGCGTTGTACTCCAAAGGAGACGCGTTGTACTCCAAAGGAGACGCGTTCTACTCCAAAGGAGACGCGTTCTACTCCAAAGGGGACGCGTTGTACTCCAAAGGGGACACGTTCTACTCTAAAGGAGACGCGTTGTACTCCAAAGGAGACGCGTTCTGCCCTAAAGGAGACGCGTTGTACTCCAAAGGGGACACGTTCTACTCTAAAGGAGACGCGTTGTACTCCAAAGGAGACGCGTTCTACTCCAAAGGAGACGCGTTCTACTCCAAAGGAGACGCGTTCTACTCCAAAGGAGACGCGTTGTACTCCAAAGGAGACGCGTTCTACTCCAAAGGAGACGCGTTCTACTCCAAAGGAGACGCGTTCTACTCCAAAGGGGACGCGTTGTACTCCAAAGGGGACACGTTCTACTCTAAAGGAGACGCGTTGTACTCCAAAGGAGACGCGTTCTACTCCAAAGGAGACGCGTTCTACTCCAAAGGAGACGCGTTCTACTCCAAAGGAGACGCGTTCTACTCCAAAGGAGACGCGTTCTACTCCAAAGGAGACGCGTTGTACTCCAAAGGGGACGCGTTCTACTCCAAAGGAGACGCGTTGTACTCCAAAGGGGACGCGTTCTGCCCTAAAGGAGACGCGTTGTACTCCAAAGGAGACGCGTTCTGCCCTAAAGGAGACGCGTTGTACTCCAAAGGAGACGCGTTGTACTCCAAAGGGGACGCGTTCTGCCCTAAAGGAGACGCGCTCTACTCCAAAGGGGACGCGTTCTGCCCTAAAGGAGACGCGTTCTACTCCAAAGGGGACGCGTTCTACTCCAAAGGGGACGCGTTCTGCCCTAAAGGAGACGCGTTCTACTCCAAAGGGGACGCGTTCTACTCTCTACACAAGTTAACGCAGGTCTCACACTGGTATGAAATATCTGGGACAGCCTTTGGTCCCAACAGCAAACAGATGCTGCAGGACAGCGTCCCTCATTTCATAAGATCAGACATGACGGTTGGAACTGTGTTCTAGCGCCCCCTGCTGGCTGCTGGGAGAACTCCAGGCATCACTCTTACCTCTCTCCTCCTGCCTCAGACGCTGGGGGAGAATGCCCCCAGTCAGCTGATCCTCTGCCACTACCCAGACCTGAAGGAGGAGAAGGGCCTGGTCCTCATGACAGCTGAGCTGGACCCCAAGTTCATAGTGAGTCCTCTACCTGTTCTGGACTCACCTGGATGCTTCTCCCTTCCATTTAAAGATGCACTTTATCGTTGAATATACGTGGACAAATTGGCACGCGTTGCAGAAAGGTGTTACGGCCAGGTGTCCACATACTATTGGCAAGCCTGACTCCTTCATTGGCTGTCTGTGTCCCTCGTCTTCTCAGACCGTCCATCATGCTCAGTGCTTGGCCAATCAGGTGAAGCTGTTCTACGGCACGCGGAGGGAGGAGACGTACCGATTGGTGGAGACGTTTAACCACCGCCCTGCAGACTTCAGACACACGTCTGTGTTAGCAGAGCTGGAGCGGAGCGGCTTGGGGCCGGCAGCGGAACCCACGGGATCATAGGAGGACCGGAGGGGGGGTCTCATCTCAAGCTCAGAGAAGCGGAACCATTTAAAGGAGCTGCTCAACACATCTGCTCAACACTGGTACCACAGAAGAAGAATGTGGTGCCGGTTCTGCTATAACTGACTGTGTCAGCCCAGTAGTTCTACCTAAAAACTCAAGTTCTAATAAACAAAGACGTCTTTTAAGGATTCTTCTCTCTTGGAAAGGCATTTTTTGTCACGTCGTCGTGAAGCCAACACTTTAACTGTCAACGGAAGAGAATTACATTCACAAACGTTAAACAGAAAGTGATTTCGTTCACCTTTTTTGTCTGATTTGTTTAAGAATTACGAGACAAGAGTCTCCAACCAGACACCTGATGAAGATGAAGGCTTCACCCTGGAGGTTTGTGCAGGTGAGATACAGAAATAAAGGTGTTCCTCAGGGAGCAGGAAGTACAGAAGCTCTGCTCTGTTCTAAATGTTTGTTCCTCCTTTGATCAGATAGACATCTTTTAACGCGTATTTACTTTTTCGGGCCCTTCTGGCTTTCTGTACTCTGCAGACTGAACGTGAGTTTCGGGCCTACATGTTAAACAGTTCAGTGTTAGCTAAAATCATTTCTTGTTCCTCATGTCACCAGAGCAGTAATTGTGCCATATTGCCCCCACGCCCCCACGCAGGCCGACAATGACCCAAACCCTCCACAAGAGAGCGTTCTCCATTACATGGGACTTTTAAAACTCCATCCCAGTTTCTGTGGACGACTTTCCACCAGTGGGGGGGTGAGTGGATCAGCTCACTGTCGGGTGAACTACTCCTTTAAAACAGGGAACACAACAGACATTAAGATGACCTTTTACCTGACACATTTAAGGACAATAAGACACAGGAGGTGTGCAGGCTTGTCTCCATTAAGGGTCCATTCTGACCCCCAAATACTGGAACCAGTACGCAGGCTACTCCTCCTAATGCTAACGGGTCTCTAGTGGAAACCAGTTCAGTAGTTTCTGTGATGCTTCTGTGTAACCGGATAAACAAACAGAAGGTAAACATGTTTGCTGTCCCGTCAGGCTAAAGGCTAACCTGCTGCACGCCTGCAGGTGGACTGACACCGGGGGGCTCATTGGGTCCTCTGATTCTCAGAGAATGGAAAACTACAAACGTAAAGTACTTTTATCTTTTGTTCGTAGCTCAGATCCAACCAGTGATCTTGAGACGGTATCGGCGTTTCGCTACGAATGACCTTTGAGGAGAAACAGGAAGTCATATCGTGGAGAGGGGGCGGCCTCTGCTGGTCTCTCTCGGTACTGCATCCCCTCTCAGTACATGGCCTCGGCATCCCGGATGGCTCCAAAAGACAAACTGAAAGTGCTTCCTAGTCCCTTTGAGGCCCCGCCCCCTTCCCTCTTGTTCCTGTTCCAGTTCATCAAGGAGGCGGAGCTCCGGCCCTTCACTCCGCCCAGCAGACACTGCCGGGTGTTTTCTTTGTCGTTGCTGTGGGACAGCATGATGGCCCTCCGGTCCACCTGCTGAGACACGCCATGTCCCGGTCAGGACACGGATTTCAACGTCCCAAAACACGCTTACTTTCACGATGACTCACCTGAGCCTCATGCGAGTGTGGCGTGACCACGCTGAGCTCTGCTCCGCTGTCGCTGCAGCTCTTCAGCATCTGGACCACCTCGCCGTGTTTGGCCCACTTACAGTCCTGTCCGTCCACCGCCACAATGTAGTCGCCCTCCCTTAGCCCCGCCTCCTGCTCAACAGGTAAATGTCAGTGCAAATGTTCAGCGGCGTGTTGAGGTTACTTTAGGTCTCGCTGTTCTTACTGCTGCACATCCTCCAGGAACAACTCCGGCCACCAGGACGGGCGAGTCCCCTCTGAGGGTGAGGCCCAGGCCGCCCTCCCCCCTCTGCAGGTAGATCACGTGGACGGGACCCCAGCGAGCTCGAGCACAGAACACCGACAGGGGCCCCTGCGGGACAGGGAGGAGTCCAGCTCAGGAAGCACAGCTGACGCAGTACTTTGTGTATTTCCGTGATGTCTCACCAGTCTGTGGAAGATATCTGAGACCTGGACGGTGGAGAAGTTTGGGGCGGTGACTTCTGCTCTCTGGTGTGTCTGAGCTGCTGGCAGACGGCAACGTGACATCACTTCCTGTCGTTTAACAGTAGGGTATGTGCTGTGCAGGTACCGACATTGGATCTCCGGAGCCTCTGCCGTTTCATCAAAGTCGTCCTCCCGGTCCAGCTTGGAGTACATGTCCAGAGAGCGTTTGTGCGTCAGCGACAGGACGTCCTGCAGGATGTCCATCGTCCTCAGGATCTTACACAGACTGTGGACTCGCATGGCCTCCTCGTGTCTGATCACCGCCCGCCTCAGGTGAGCCTTACCTGCAGGTGTCATTTCAAATGAATTCTTCTGCATTCTTTACGGCCGGTCTTCCTGAGAGGAACTCACCCAGCTTCCTACGGTTCTCTGGGTCTCGTAGAACCTGACTGAGTGCCGGACCTGCAGGAACGCTGATGTAGAACCGGAGGAAGGCTCGCTCTGCCTCCTCAACACCCTCCTCCTCCTCAGCAGACACTAAAACAAAACAACCCAAGGACACGCCCCTCAACGGCTCGTACGCTCTCGTAAACCTTCCTACTGCGCCCCCCCTCCTCCCCGAAGGACAATTCTCCGGACTTGCGTCCCCATATACATCACATCATGCCACTTCCTGTTTCTTTAGTGGGCGTGGTCTTGTCTTCTCCAGAGAGCTTAACTCACGGAGTGCGACGGCGGCGTGGTAGTGTGCAAGGGCACGGAAGTGTTCGGCTTTGACCTGGACCATGGAGGCCCAGGGAAACGGCACGTAGTTCTTCATCAGGGGCCGAACCATGGTCTGCTGCACCGACAGGTACGCGTCGGACACCTGCCGACACACAGGGACGTAAAGCGCCAGGCAGCAGCGGTAAAAATGAAGCAGGACCTTAACGCCACCCACCCGAGCCGCCTCTTGTGCCAGGCGCAGTCGGGACGTGAAGCGTCTGCCCTTGGTGCCGAGTGTGATGCGTTCAAGCACGCACTCCTGCACCTGGGCAACCATCAGCAGAACCAGCATGCAGAGCGACGGGCTGCTCATGTCCAGACTGGGAGCGTTTGAGAAATTCTCCTTCAGATAATTGAAAGCGCCTGAAAGGAAACGGGTCGTTTTGAGCATCAGCAGAGAAACGGTACTCGGGGGCGTGTGGTTACCGGCAGCCCTCTGGAAGGCGTCTATAGCGGCGTCTATGCCGGCGGCTGCCGAGCGGTCCTGCCGCGCCCCCATCTGGGTGTACAGCGCGCCGATGTTGAAGAGCACGCTTCCTTTCTCGAAGGCCAGCGTACGCTGGCAGGAAGGGACGCCCGTCAGAGAGTCGTACCTGAAGGACAGGAGAAGAAGCTCGTTATCGGTGCGTTCCGTTCGCACCTTTGGTTCTGCTGGTTTGTCCACACAACGGATCGGGATCTTCATTCTTTGTGCAGAAACTTCCAGTTCAGCCGGCCTGTTCATACTGGGATGGACTTTCAAAGACAACATACACACACAATAAGATAGAAATAGAAAAACACAGATGAAATTACAATCACAAAATGTACATATAGTCATGAGCTCTCTGAAGTTGGACACGAGAAATTAAGAGGAGGCAAATAACTAAAGGTTTAACAACGTCGTGTGGGATGTAAACAGGGTATCCCTTGTGAGTGGTTGAACAGGGGACGGGGACACCCCGGTCCTCGTTGTCTCTGATAGTGGTTTAGGTTCTCCTGCATGTTCATCCTACCAGTGGAAGTGGACCCCCAGGCTCCTGTGCAGGGGGAAGAAGCGCTGGTCCAGGTAGTACATCTGGTTGTAGTACTCCATCAGCAACTCCAAGCCAGCCTGATCCCGACTAGGCGTTCGCATGGCCTGGAACGAAACCGCACATACGTGTTGACGGAAACCTCTCTGACAGGAAGTACAAGGAGCACCATCAAAAGGTTCAGAGACAAATAGACCTGTCTGAGCTGCGTCAGGTCCCGGGTCTCGTTGTCGTACAGCGAGCTGTCCTCGCCATAGTGTTCATCGATGAAGTCCTGTGTAGCGTACAACAAGCGCAGAGGCTAAGTTCACTTTGTCTGTGGAGCTTCGTTGTGTTTTTAGCAGACGTGAAGCTAATTGAATTATTTTATAATAACTTATCTCTGTTTGTGTCTAGAACCGAGGAGAAAGTAAAGCTCACCTGGATGGAGACGGTGAAATCCACCTCTTTGGTCTCTTTTAATCCCAGAGGGATCATGGGAACGTTTATAGCGTCGCTGTGAACGGAAACGAACACCAGGTGAACCCTCCCACCTGATGCTAATAAGATAAAGCTAATGCCTAGCATTAACCCTTGCTTCACCAACAAACGCACAGATGTAAACATTCACTCGTGTCGTGTGGTCATTAATGACACTAATCTGGGGATTAACTCCTCCTCCTGCAGGGGGAACAGGAACCGGCGACACCCCTCCATGGTACCTGGGTGTTTTCACCAAGGTGCGCTGATGTGTTGTTGCATCCCGCGTCTGTCTGTCTGTCGTGTACCTGTCTGTCTGGTAGGCCTCCACGTTGCTGTTCAGCTCCTGCAGCTCCTCTTTGAGGAGCTGCAGGTTGGAGTTGACGAAGCTGAGCTCCAGAGCCACCGTCTCCTTCACCTTGTTGTTGGTGGTAGCTCTGCAGAAAGGAGGAGCATTTATGTGCACGCTACGCTAGAAGACATGCTGTACATTGATTGTTGCAGACTTCATGTAATCATTCAGCCGTGGGGGGGGGGGGTCTCGGCCCTGACTAAAGGCAGCACACACTGCTGTGGGAGGTCAACGGACAGGAAAGCATCCGTCAAGAACACGCAACACTTCCAGGAAGTCCCACTGAACGCTACATCTAAGCTAAGCTAACCTTTACTTGTGTGAATCAGAAAACCTCTTAAGTTACTGCTGCTATCATTTATTATATCGTTTTGTGTGTAACAATTAAAAACGTGCTTTCCATTGTTATTAGCGTAGACGCCGGAATGGATTAAATTGTTTTAAGTCATTTTAAATGGGAGATACTGATTTGGGTTCCGAGCTCAGTCCAGGAACGGCTTTATACTCGTATGTGTTTAAAGGACACACACACACATCAGGAGAGGAGGCTCATGTGTGTGTGACCTCTGACCTTTTCCCACCCCAGGACACAAACACAATCATGGCCGAGCCAACAAGGTAACCAAGGACCAGGAGGAGATCAGCAGACCTGGTCCAGAACAGGTTTTACTCCACTGACATCTGACCGTGCCCCAAAATCGGCAGACGAAACTACGGCGAGGAATAACGTGAGTATTTACACATCAGGTTGAATGAAGATCAGCAGCCAATCAGGCTGCAGCTCCTCACCTGAACAGGTTCTCTGCTCCCGCTCTCATGCGCATCTCTTTGTTGATCTGCTGGTTGATGCGAGCTCGCCGGTTCTGCAGTTTGCTGCGCTGCGTCTGAGCCAAAGGGTCGCATCCCTGAAGGGCAGGAAGACAGCAGTAAGAAGATCGGCCTTCTGGGGATTCTCCCAGGCTCCGCCTTGCCGGCGTTTAGCAAGGAGGAGCCTGGGAGAACCGGTTGCTGGTGCAGCAGGAGGATCTGCTGATGTGTCCGAGCCACCTGAAGATTTAAAGGCCTCTTAAAAGCTCTCCAGCAGGCCTTTGGACAACGGGCAGGTCTGCGGCGTCTTACAGGTAGAGGGCAGGTCTGCGGCGTCGTACAGGTAGAGGGCAGGTCTGCGGCGTCGTACAGGTAGAGGGCAGGTCTGCAGCGTCGTACAGGTCGAGGGCAGGTCTGCAGCGTCGTACAGGTAGAGGGCAGGTCTGCGGCGTCG
Source organism: Brachionichthys hirsutus (assembly GCF_040956055.1). NCBI lineage: Eukaryota > Metazoa > Chordata > Actinopteri > Lophiiformes > Brachionichthyidae > Brachionichthys > Brachionichthys hirsutus. Next base: position 15,051,958 of record NC_090905.1, on the reverse strand, counting down.
TACAGGTAGAGGGCAGGTCTGCAGCGTCGTACAGGTAGAGGGCAGGTCTGCAGCGTCGTACAGGTAGAGGGCAGGTCTGCAGCGTCGTACAGGTAGAGGGCAGGTCTGCAGCGTCGTACAGGTCGAGGGCAGGTGTTTGTGTCGTAATCCTCGAGTGCCTGCCTGGATTAGACTCCTAGCCCAGCTCCGTCCGCCGTTTGACCAGCGCAATAGGACGGAAGCTGCCTACACCTGTGCGGGTGGAGCTCCAGGTGACCTCCTGCAGTACATGCCTTGTTTTCAGTGGCGCCGATCACAACATCTGTACCGCAGATTGAATTCCAGCGCAGAGCATCTGTAATCAATCATTTCTGTAGGAGTGTTTTTTACACCAGAAGTTCTGATCTGAGATTTCTGACTGGACAGGTGCCGAAGTGAACGATCCCGTTCAGGTAATCAATACCTATAATAAATCTGAAGATGATGGGTGGAGTCGTTTCACTGACTGGAGCATATCAACCAGGTAACAGTCAAAAAGAGTTTCAGGAAGCGGAGACACAGTCCCAATCTCCATTTCACCTGCCCTCACGGTCCTCACCTTTCGGGCGCTCCCACCGTGGCCGACCTCCGCCGGGGGGGGCACGTCATCGTCCGACATGTCGAGTCTCTGTGGAGGAACGGCAGTGTTCTTAACTCACCTTATATGTCCGTGAACGTTACGTACAACCCTCCGCTTGTAGGCGTGGCCGTAAAAACAGCGCGATTAGCCGAGTCGCGCTTTACTACTTGCCTCGTCGCAGGATCCTCCAAACTACGACCTCAAAGTATCGACATTTTCCGCAACTGCGTATTTGTACGAATAAAACCAGCGAAAACCGGAAGTAAACAACTTTCCCTGCTCCAAAGGGACGGCTAGCTCCTTTATGCTAGCTCCTTTATGCTAGCGCCTCCTCAGCTCCTTTACTCCTTTATGCTAGCGCCTCCTCAGCTCCTTTACTCCTTTATGCTAGCGCCTCCTCAGCTCCTTTACTCCTTTATGCTAGCGCCTCCTCAGCTCCTTTAACGCTCCTTTATGCTAGCGCCTCCTCAGCTCCTTTAACGCTCCTTTACTCCTTTATGCTAGCGCCTCCTCAGCTCCTTTACTCCTTTATGCTAGCGCCTCCTCAGCTCCTTTACTCCTTTATGCTAGCGCCTCCTCAGCTCCTTTAACGCTCCTATATGCTAGCGCCTCCTCAGCCCCTTTACTCCTTTATGCTAGCGCCTCCTCAGCTCCTTTACTCCTTTATGCTAGCGCCTCCTCAGCTCCTTTAACGCTCCTATATGCTAGCGCCTCCTCAGCTCCTTTACTCCTTTATGCTAGCGCCTCCTCAGCTCCTTTACTCCTTTATGCTAGCGCCTCCTCAGCTCCTTTACTCCTTTATGCTAGCGCCTCCTCAGCTCCTTTAACGCTCCTATATGCTAGCGCCTCCTCAGCTCCTTTACTCCTTTATGCTAGCGCCTCCTCAGCTCCTTTACTCCTTTATGCTAGCGCCTCCTCAGCTCCTTTACTCCTTTATGCTAGCGCCTCCTCAGCTCCTTTAACGCTCCTATATGCTAGCGCCTCCTCAGCTCCTTTACTCCTTTATGCTAGCGCCTCCTCAGCTCCTTTACTCCTTTATGCTAGCGCCTCCTCAGCTCCTTTACTCCTTTATGCTAGCGCCTCCTCAGCTCCTTTAACGCTCCTATATGCTAGCGCCTCCTCAGCTCCTTTACTCCTTTATGCTAGCGCCTCCTCAGCTCCTTTACTCCTTTATGCTAGCGCCTCCTCAGCTCCTTTACTCCTTTATGCTAGCGCCTCCTCAGAGTGCAGCTGCGAGAGTTTATTCACGGGGCGGGTCTCCAGGCAAGAAGACAGCCAATCACGTTTCATTGCGTAAGAGCGACAGTAGACTCCACAAATTAGCTGGAGGATAACGACCACGCGACACACGGATCTGACCAATTACAAGCCACCCGAGGAGCCCCCCCCGCCACGCCGTGAGCCGTTGCTATGGCAACGCCAGAGCTGTGGCTCGTGTGTGGGCTCTGGGAGATAACAAAGGCACAGACACAGAGTACAAAAAAGAAAATATAATTTTAATTTTAACTTACTGTTGGATTTGTTCTACATTTTGAATCAACTTTATTTTCTAATCTGAAATTACTGAAAATAATTTAATCAGCTTCGGCGAAACACTCAAATCAGCGCTAATAACAATGGAAAAAACGTTTTTAATTGCTATATACACACACACAATATGATATAATGAATGTATTAGAGTATTACTCTAATATAAAATGTGGTTTTATTATTCATTCCACAGCGGTGAGCATTTGTTTTACATTTTGAATCGACTTTATGTTCCCTCGGTCTTAGTCTAATTTATATCCCATTAAATTTTGACAGTGATCCGGATACTCGTCTGGATACAAAAACATCTGGATTGTCCCATACTTATAATGTAAGCTTTTTCAAAAGAGTCATATAGAGTAAAATCTTTATTCAAATCACTCACCAAAAATCCCACGAAGGGGTCCGATATGAATGAAAAATAAGATGTGACGTAATGCGTGCTCGCTGCTGTGAAGGCTGATGTGCGGCTATGATAAGTAGCGGTGCAGCTGGTGAAGGATTAACCCTAACCCTATAGGATTAACCCTATCCCTAACCCCAGTGAAGGATTAACCCTAACCCTAACCCATGGAACGCTGAAGGTTCATTCCTGGCGCTTGGAGAAGTCCCGGAACTCCGTACTGGGCCGTTCCGGGCCCTCTTAAAGCCCTAATTATACCTGAGATGAAGGTCATCACATCTCAATGTGATGTGTTCTTCTGTTCGTCCACTAGGTGGGGCCAGTCTCCCTTCTAACCCTGCTATCCTGTCTCCACGTGTTCCTCTCCCCGAGTTGAGGGTATCATTTGGGGTGACGTAGTCTAATAATTAATATTGTATTGCAGACAAACACAATATGCAAAACATTCCTATTTGTGGATGTTTTTTCCCAAAGTTATGGAACCAATGGGAAACATGGAACGTCTACAGCAACTGAATAAGGATGTTTGTGGCCCCTCTCTGTCCAGTGGGGTCACACTGGACAGAGAGGGGCCACACTGGACATGCACAGAGGGGCCACACTGGACAGAGAGGGGTCACACTGGACACAGAGGGGTCACACTGGACATGCACAGAGGGGTCACACTGGACACAGAGGGGCCACACTGGACATGCACAGAGGGGTCACACTGGACACAGAGGGGTCACACTGGACATGCACAGAGGGGTCACACTGGACATGCACAGAGGGGTCACACTGGACACAGAGGGGTCACACTGGACATGCACAGAGGGGTCACACTGGACACAGAGGGGCCACACTGGACATGCACAGAGGGGTCACACTGGACACAGAGGGGTCACACTGGACATGCACAGAGGGGTCACACTGGACACAGAGGGGCCACACTGGACATGCACAGAGGGGTCACACTGGACACAGAGGGGTCACACTGGACACAGAGGGGCCACACTGGACATGCACAGAGGGGTCACACTGGACACAGAGGGGTCACACTGGACATGCACAGAGGGGTCACACTGGACATGCACAGAGGGGTCACACTGGACACAGAGGGGTCACACTGGACACAGAGGGGTCACACTGGACACAGAGGGGTCACACTGGACACAGAGGAGCCACACTGGACACAGGTGATCAAAAAAGTCAATCAGAGAACAAGATTTTTGGGCAGAATGTCTGCTTTTGTCTCCGGACGCTTGCTGGAGCCTCGTTCAGCCCCTCTTTGACTATGCTAGCACCTCCTGGTATTCCAACATCAAAGTGTCCCTGAAAACCAGGCTCCAAACCTCCCAAAACAAACTGATTGGGCTACTCCTCAATCTGGGGCCCATGACCCACCTTCTTCCTGGACATTTTGCTAGCCTAAAATGGCTCAGGGTAGAAGACAGGGTTAAACAACTCAAAATGGGATTGGCATTTAAAATAGTCAATGCAGCTCTGCCCTCAGTCCCCTCAATCCCTGCATACCTGAATAAACACCTCCACAGATTTAGTGACACCCACAGTCACAACACTAGAGGGAGCTCAAACAACAACCTGATTACCCCCTCCTACAGGACTAACATGGGTAAATCATCTTTTTACAATACTGCCCCCTAAGGGTGGAACTGTTTGACTCCTGCCCTCAAAACATGCACCTCTTTGGCCTCCTTCAAAATGGCCCTAAAAATACACCTTTTAGGGGGACAGAAACGGAGATAGTCATCACGACTCTCTCCGGATCAAACCCCCCCCCCCCCTTTTTGTCCACCTACGTTGCACATATTAATTGCCTTAGTAATTTATGTAAGTTATTTATTGTCATTCATTGTCATTTTGCATCAGTGGTGTAATTTATTTTAGATTGTTAGTTTGCACTGGCGGTGTAAAATCATTTTATTTTCGTTTTTCTAATGTTACGTTGCATCAATTGAGTAATTTAATATTGGTTTTATTTTAATTTGTATTGTTAAATTTGTATTGTTAAATGTCGATGATTTATGTACGAAGGACTTTCAACGGAAACGAGACCGCAAGGGCTTTTAGAAATGCTCCTCTGAGACAGGATGTTTGACTTTATTTGTACTGTAATACATGCTACTGTGTGACTGTACTTGTACTCTAACATTCTATCTAATAAATATATTCTTCTTCTCCACAGAGGGGTCACACTGGACACAGAGGGGTCACACTGTGTTTGATTTTACTTATTTAAGAAAGAAAGAAAGCCTTTGATGTGTCATTGTTCCACTGAACGGGCCCTTGAAACACACACATGCAGAGAGTTAATAGGGTGAAGGCGTCGCCATGATCGGCGCACCCGGAGCAGTGGGGAGGGGGACGGTGCCTTGCTCAAGGACACCTCGGCAGCCACCAGCACATACTCCACATGCTTGTAACGGACTAAGTTTTCCACCTGAGCTGCAGGACGGAAACCCGGAATAAGATGTTGAATCTGTTACTGAAGGGGGCGGAATAAAAACCTGCGGGACAGAACATCCGCTCAGGAGCGAGTCCGGTTCTGCAGAGTCAGTGTGTGTGTGTGTGTGTGCGTGTTCCAGCACACTCCTTATCGTCACACAAACAGTGGTGTGCTAATATCGATCTGTCCCCTCACACACATTCCTGCCTTCTCTCTGACATCGTTGATGGGAATTCTGTGTCCCTCTCCTTAGAGCTCACCTCTGCCGCTGATTGGTCCTCACAGCCAGCTCACTGGCTTGAAGCTTGGAGGCAGCCAATCAGCTCGCTCCGTTGCGGTGGTGCGCTGCATCTCATGGGGGGGATCTGACTGCCGGGAAGAGCTCGAAGGAGCGCTGGACCTCCTCCTTCCTCTCTGATGCCTGTTTCCGGGAAGTAAGTGTTCCCGCAGGGCCATGACTCAGCATTTTCTGATCCATTTTATTTGGTGCTTTACGACCACATTCTGTTAAAGGGAACCCCGACTGTTTTTACAAATAGGTCTAAAAATACAACCATATACCTCCACTATTTCAATACATTGACAAAAATATATAAACATTTCTTGTAAGTTGTGAAATCCGTTTTGTTTCCACATAAATTGACACATGCATGGTGTCCGCCATGTTTTCGTATGCACAATGCATTCTCAGCCAAATCTCGTTTATCTCAATTTGAATCTCTAACTTTACTGCTTCTGTATTGCCTGTTTATAAAATCCGTTTTTATGCATTGGGCTTTTTGTGCTTGAGTTGAGTTCATTACAGGCTTGCCACAGAGAGGAGAGAAACCTGAGCTGCAGGATTCAGAGGTGAGGCGAGGAACTCACCTGGAGAGAGAGAGGGAGGAGTCTCAGTATGCCAGGAATGAGCTGCTGTTAGCTTCAAGTTTCAGGGCGGTTCTCCTTTCTGCATCCACCTGTGACGGGTCCGGACAACCAGCAGAACCGGAAGTAAAGTTGAGTCAGCAAACATTTGGGCTACATGATATTCTGTCACTCGTACCTTCACATTCTTTTCATAGTTTGTTCCCATCCATGCAGCGACGCAACCTTTGATGTCTAGTCTAGAACTTTAATTACTAAACAGCTACTTTATCTTATTAAACGATTAAAGACATTTACAGATCAGACAAATCGTGCAACAAATAATATTTATCTGATCATAATTAGATTTCTTTTACTTCTCATGATGGCAGGTGAGGCGCTGCCTCCTCCGCCTCTATTGACCGCACGCCACTGATTTTCTTCTGCTTTGCAGGTCACGGGAGTTGCGGGAACCTATCCCAGCTTGCTATGAGCGAGAGGCAGAGTACACCCCGAATGCGTCGCCAGCACTCCACATAGAGACAGACGGACCATTTGGAGTAATCAATTCATCTAAGCTGCATGTTTTTGGAGGAAACCGGAGAACCCGGGGAGAACATACTCCTCCTGTCTGTTTTAGGAGGCGTGAAGCTGCAGGAGGACAGAGTGAGAACTTCGTGCCTGGCTGGCTCCTCATCAGTGGGGGAGTCAGAGGTGGCACGTCCTCGTTTTCATTCGTCACCTTGTTTAATGGCACAGGCTGACCCCTCCGGAAGCGTTTGTGTCAACACGCCGGCTGAGGATCTCCTCACAGCAGACCCTAACCCAAGGTTCAGGTCATGTGATCCAGCCTGCGGTGTGCCTTCATACCTGGGCACAGGTGGACGGCTGTGAGTATATTCTGCACGCCTCAATGAGTTTCTAACAATCAGCTGCACCGTCTGAAAGTTACATTAACATTAGGAAAACCTCCCATGATGCACTGCTCCTCTGGGTCGGAGGGGCATGCACCAGGTGGATTCACGGCTCTGAGACATCAAAGCTGTTTATCTTTTCATTTAGTGTTACGTGTGAACCTCAGCTGCTCAGGTGTTAAAGGTTCACCCCTGACCCCTTCTCACCTCTGGAGGGGTCGGCCTCCCCCATCAGGCTGCCTGGGAAACACTAGCTACCGTTAATGAAAGTAAAATGAAGCGTACATAAATCACGTTTATTTATATAGTTAGTAAAGAAAAATAAAATATAAATGCCTTTAATCAAATCAAATATAGTAAAAAATCGATTAAAGAAATAATATTTAATAAATGTATATTAAATAATAGTTTTAGCAAAATAAAAAAGAAATGTCAACAATGACATTATGACGTCAAATGAATAATAGACTGTCATGCAGTCAATTATAACAAAGGTTATTTTTTAAAAGGCAAAATGAACTCAATAAAATTTTTACAAATTTTTAAATCTTCAAATTATTCACAAATAAAATCACAACCAAAAGTTTCCCTTCAAATAAAATAAAATGAAATAATGAAAACATAATAAAACTAATAGCTAACTAGAAAGACAATCAGAGACTGCAGACCCCGCCTCCAATAGACTATTGGATCTTGTGAGACAGTAAACAGGGCTTCCGGATCAGAGGGGCCAAACCTGCTCTAGCTTGCTGCTCCGGAACGTACTACAAGACTCCTTCTGGACTCTTTTTCCCATCATGCCATTCGTGTCCCTCCCTCTTAAAGTGGCAGTTTACAGCACAGGCACGATTCCAGATGTAAAAATAATTCTAGAATCTGGATCCAGATCCGGATCAACGTCATTCTCGGGGAGGACCGAGCCACGGACACAACCTTGCTTGTGTAAAAATTTCAAGTCGATTGGGTTCCTAGTTTTTGAGTTATGCGCTCGGACAGACAGACAAACAAACAAACAAACGGACCCAATTGCAATACCCTCGCCTCCTCTTCGGCGAGGGTAATTAATAGGAGCACAAAGTGAACACATTACAATTAGAGTCAAACAAAATGTAGAAAAGAAAGAAAGGCTTTATATTATTGTCATTGCTACACGGGGGGGCTGTGGATCACTTGGTAGAGCGGGTCGTTCAGCGGTCAGTAAGTCGCTGGTTCGAATCCCAGCTCCGACTGTCCGCATGTCGAAGTGTCCTTGGGCAAGACACTGAACCCCGAATGTCTCCCAGTGGGTCTGGCAGCAGTCGCCCACTGCAGGGTGAATGTGTGTGTGAATGGGTGAATGCGTCTGTGAATGAATGTGAGGCTTCGTTTATAAGTTTTAAGCTGACAGGTCGGATCTGTTTGACTCAGAGAGATTGAAGCAGCAGCTGTGAAGAAGTGACACCTCTGACTGTGAGAACGCCTCACCTCCATGACCAGACACAACAGGTCAAAGGTCAGCGTCCCACACGCGACCTCTGGGCAGTCAGCTGTCGGTTAGCAGGGAGGCGGGGCATGGCAGATCCACTCTGATACAGAAACCCCGACCCTCACCAGATTCAGTATACGACTTGGATCCACATCAGAATCTGTGTTCTAGACCTGAAGGCGGTCTGCAGAGAACTGAACCTCTGTGGGTGATGATGAAGGTTCTAGATGGTTCTGGTATCTTTATACACCAACCATGAAAAGTCAAAGTGAATCAGAGTTTATTTTTAACTGATTCTTAATCCATAAATGGGTTTAATGTTAAATGTAATATTTGTTCCTGACCTCGTTCTGGATCAGAACCAGGAGACGTGTTTCATATGGTTCAGATCGGACCCCTTTATGACTGGGATGTTTGGTGACTGAATTTAATGCAGATTTGTAATTAGAAATCTTCAGATTATTTTTTTCCATCAAACTCCATCCAGTAGTTCTTCAGTTGTTGCTGATAAACAAACAAACGTACAAATGACGTTAAAAATGGCCTCCTTATAAACCAATCCTATTATAGTCGCTGTGAGTCACGTCACTCTTACGAGAACAAAGATGGAGCGTCGACAGATTCCAGCGTCGCTTGCGTCATTTTACGACACAGGTACAACTTGAAACAGGTAAAGGTGTGCGTTGTTGTCTTTTATAATGGATGCTGTCTTTTTCCTGCTTTGGTTTGACGCAGTTTTGAGACGTCAGTGAAACCTAAGACTGTGACGCGCACGCACACACACACCTACACACGCGTGTTTGGATGTTTTATGTCTCTTCATTCCGTGGTGTGAATTAATGAGAAAATGTATTGATTATTTTGAACGATCTCAGAACTGCTCCCACCTGGACAGGTGAATGTGAGTCCATTAGAGGAAAGGATGTCATCAGTGATGACATCATCCCCTTCTTCTTCATGGGATGAGTGTGACGTCTGAGGTGCGTTGACCTCACTGTAGAACGATGACAACGGTTAGCAGTGGCTATTTCAGTCAGGGGGGGTGTCTCACAGCAAACACAAAACCGTGTGTGTGTGTGTGTGAGAGCCGGCAGCGTGCCCAGTATCATGTGATGAGGATGAGGGTGGTGGTGGGGGGGTTGTGAGGAAGAAGGAAGAGATGGTGAGAAACACAAGAGAGAGGGAGTGTAGGGGCGAGAGAGGCCTGGGAACAAACAGAGGGGAGTTTCCCTCCATCAAAAACACTCTGTGTGTGTGTGTGTGTGTCACAACAAGAACTAACCGCTAACATAACCATGAAAGTCTGAATATAAAAACATTTTAGACTGCAGCTCCGCCTCCTACGAATGATGTCAACAACAGCAAACGTCAGACAAACAGTTCCTGCAGCATAAGATGTCTTTTATCGAGTATTAAATCTGAACCCAGACCTCAGATGGAGTCTGGAGCCAGAACCGTTGTTTCTGGTGCCGTTACAAGACCCAGAACCTCCGAGCCTCGGGACCAACGCTTCCAGACTGATTCAAACATTTAGCAGCCGAGGTCATGTGATGAAGACGAGCGACTGGCCCGTGTTTAAAGGTGAGGGCAAAAGGAGACACCAGGAGAAATCAGGAGGTGCACAAGGAGAAGGTGATGGATGCCACCTTTTCTCTGGCATCAATCACCGCTGCTGAGGTCTGAAAGAGCCAGATTCTGAAGATAAATCCAAGAATCTGAGGGTAGCTTGTTAGCATGCTAACAGGAGCTAGGTAGACGGGTCCTGGCTTGGTCCGGCTGCCGGCCTGCTTTTAATTAGCTGTGTTCAGCCGCTGCAAACCCAAAGAACATCTGCGGATTCAGCACAAGCTCAAAATCTGTTCATTTAATTTAACAAGAAAAAGGTATGGCCTGTGGGCCCAGCAGCCAATCAGAAGCCATAATTAGGAACACATATCAGGCCTGAATCCGATCATCTGATGATGATGCTAATTGATTGATGAGATGCTGAGCGCTGCCATGCTGTTAGCAACCATTAGCATTGATTATTGTGACTCAGCAGGAACTTTCTGAGGGTCTTGGGGCGGGATCTTCCCCAGAACATGAACTCTTTTTGTTATTTTGTTTTCCTGCGGCTCAGGAGCATTGGATCAGCTGAGTGAGCAGAAACCTTGGGTCGGGTCGGGTTTCTGCCGATCATTAAACCTGAGTCATCCCCACTCAGCTCAAACCCCCAGGCATCGCTGTTTACGTATGTTTATGTGTGATGTCATGCAGTTGTTGTGTCGACACACCTGGGGGAAAGTAGATGGCGAGCTTAAACTTTGCTGATGCCATGAAAAGATGCTGATTGGTCCAGAGCACACACCTGAACCTTTGGAGGACCCTGAAATGTGCTTGTGTCCCAGAAGCAAAGGAGGAGTGACGGGTCAACGGGTGGTGCTAACTGCTACTAGCTGCAAACAGCTACTAGCGGCAAACTGCTACTAGCTGCAAACTGCTACTAGCTACTAACTGCTACTAGCTACAAACTGCTACTAGCGGCAAACTGCTACTAGCTGCAAACTGCTACTAGCTACTAACTGCTACTAGCTACTAACTGCAAACTGCTAATAGCGGCAAACTGCTACTAGCTACTAACTGCAAACTGCTACTAGCGGCAAACTGCTACTAGTGACAAACTGCTACTAGCTGCAAACTGCTACTAGCTACTAACTGCTACTAGCTACTAACTGCAAACTGCTAATAGCGGCAAACTGCTACTAGCTACTAACTGCAAACTGCTACTAGCGGCAAACTGCTACTAGCTACTAACTGCAAACTGCTACTAGTGGCAAACTGCTACTAGCTACTAACTGCAAACTGCTACTAGCTGCTAACTGCTACTAGCTACTAACTGCAAACTGCTACTAGTGGGAAACTGCTACTAGCTGCAAACTGCTACTAGTGACAAACTGCTACTAGCTACTAACTGCTACTAGCTACTAACTGCAAACTGCTAATAGCGGCAAACTGCTACTAGCTACTAACTGCAAACTGCTACTAGCGGCAAACTGCTACTAGCTACTAACTGCCAACTGCTACTAGCGGCAAACTGCTACTAGCTGCTAAATGCTACTAGCTGCAAACTGCTACTAGCTGCTAACTGCTACTAGCTGCTAAATGCTACTAGCTGCAAACTGCTACTAGCTGCTAACTGCTACTAGCTACTAACTGCTACTAGCTACTAACCTCAAACTGCTACTAGCTACTAACCTCAAACTGCTACTAGCGGCAAACTGCTACTAGCTACTAACTGCAAACTGCTACTAGCTACTAACTGCAAACTGCTACTAGCTGCTAAATGCTACTAGCTGCAAACTGCTACTAGCTACTAACTGCAAACTGCTACTAGCTACTAACTGCAAACTGCTACTAGCTGCTAAATGCTACTAGCTACTAACTGCTACTAGCTGCTACTAACTGCAAACTGCTACTAGCTACTAACTGCAAACTGCTACTAGCGGCAAACTGCTACTAGCTGCTACTAACTGCAAACTGCTACTAGCTACTAACTGCAAACTGCTACTAGCGGCAAACTGCTACTAGCTGCCTTGTGTGTCTGAAACACTATTTCATTACAATGACACACTACTATCCAACCGCCTTGCCACTTCCTGCAGATGTGAAAGTTGTGCATGTGACTGTATTTTTTAAATCTTGTTTGCTGTTACTGATAAATATTTTGTTGTCTTGGCATTGCTGTCATTAAACATCCATCTCTTTCATATTTGTCATCATTTTAGCTCAAAACGTTACTGTTTTTACATTCACAGTGACATCATAGGACATCACTCGCATGTCATCAGCCTCCTGCTCTGATTGGTCAGCTGAGCCTGGCTCACTATTTGACTCATCCAATCCCGTGGCTGCATGAGAGCGGGGCTGATGTCATCAGCAACTGAGTCACTAATCACACGAGCTTGAGCTCGCTGTCCTTTTCACACTCCCCACAAACTCATCACCTGTATGTGTGTGTGTGTGTGTGTGTGTGTGTGTGTTTCTGCAGAACATTCTTCCACAGATGCAGAATTATTATTAGAAACAAATGCAAGTTTGTTTCTAATAATCACTTTAGTTTCATTTATTTAAGTTAATATTAAATCCTTGCAATAATTATATATATGAATATATATACTGTATTTATCAAATTGCGTGTTTGTGTTGTTTGTTTGTTAGCATTTCACAGCTGGTTCGAAGCCTGAAGCTGAGTTTCCTCTAGGTGGAACTGACCCAGGTTCGGTATCAGGGTCTTCATGGAGATCCTGGAGACCCATCTCACTGTGACGCCATGACGTCACCGTTGTGTGACACTGCATTCCTTCCTTGTATGTGATGCTGGTAAAAAACCCAAAGGATGCAGGATGTTATGGGCCCGATCGGCGATGGTGGCGCAGGTCATCCTATGATCAAGAGGTTGGCGGTTTGATTCCAGGCTCGGGCACATGTGTTCACTGTCGTTGTGTCCTTAGGCAAGACACTTCACCCACATTGCCTGTGTGAATGTAATGAGCGAGTGAATGTCGGTGGAGGTCAGGAGGACTGATGGCTCTAATTGGCAGCCTCGCTCCTGTCACCTGACCAATGGAGTGAATGAATAATGCACGTACAATGTAAAGCGTCTTTGAGTGTCTAGCTATATAAAATCAATGCATTATTACCCTCGCCGAAGCGGAGGCGAGGGTATTGCAATTGGGTGCGTTTGTTTGTTTGTTTGTTTGTTTGTCTGTCTGTTTGTTTGTCTGTCCGAGCGCATAACTCAAAAACTAGGAACCCAATCGACTTGAAATTTTTACACAAGCAAGGTTCTGTCCGTGGCTCGGTCTTCCCCGAGAATGGCGTTGATCCGGATCTGGATCCAGATTCTAGAATTATTTTTACATCTGGAATCGTGCCTGTGCTGTAAACTGCCACTTTAAGAGGGAGGGAAACGAATGGCATGATGGGAAAAAGAGTCCAGAAGGAGTCTTGTAGTACGTTCCGGAGCAGCAAGCTAGAGCAGGTTTGGCCCCTCTGATCCGGAAGCCCTGTTTACTGTCTCACAAGATCCAATAGTCTATTGGAGGCGGGGTCTGCAATCTCTGATTGTCTTTCTAGTTGTCATTGAAAACAAAGACTTTCAAAATGGCTGACGGCGTTGCATTGTGGGATACTGCTACAAAAAGGACGAAGCCCTCTATACACTAACACGAGTTAAATTACGTTTTTTATTTACTTTTATGGTTATTTCTACTTGATTAGTCTTACATTCTAGTTTTAAATACTTCAAATGAACCTGTGATATTTGTGTCATCATTGACTCAAAGAGAGGTCAAAGGTCATGGATGACGTTGCCTTCCACCCCTTTAGGAACCAGCAAAGGTTCCACACAGCGAGACGACAACACAATAATAAATTAGGAGACATAATTATATTTTGAATGATAATAATGCTAGCTTTTTGTAATAATATTTAACAGATTTGATATATTTAATAACAACTTGTGGAGGCTTGCTGTCATTGGTCCAGCACCACAACTGTTGGCTGTGAGAGGTGTGACGCCTCTCATTGGACGGTCTCCAGCTAGTGGGAGTCGAGCGGCAGGATTTCACCCCGCCACAATAAAAGCCTCCCTCGCCCACCAACAGTGCCGAAGCTGCATGACTTGTTGAGACTTTGATGTTTTCACTCTTGCAGCTGACTCACCCCGAATTCGAGCAACTCCCGCCGCCCTCCATCCTCCTGACTAACTGTAACTCCTGTGACTCCTCTCAGCCATCTTGCAGGAGGGGCTGGAGGAAGGAAATGAGAGGCAGGAGAAGAAAGAGGCCGAGGAGGACTCCTGTGGTTTACAGCCTGGACCCAGATCAGAGTCAGTGGTGTGAACACAATCAGCAGATCAACCTTCTCCACTTCACCCTGTCCTTTGCATCGTCCTCCCTCACTACGTCCATGTCTCTTCTCCTGGGTCGTCCTCCAGTCCTGTCCTTTGCATCGTCCTCCCTCACTACGTCCATGTGTCTTCTCATTTACACACATGGACTCTTTTACTCCAGACATGTTTGCATCCAGATGTTGCAGCTCTTTGTCTGTACTCGTACCTGTTTGTGTTCACACTGTTGTTCAGACAGACGGTGTGTGTCTGCAGCAGACTGTCGGTTCCTGTTGTGTCTCTCAGCTCTGGGTTTTCCCTTCTCTGACTCACTTCTACTCCCCAAAACTCCTGAGCTCATAAAGCTGACTCATTAGGAAGTGTCTCCAAGCGGTCCATAATCTTATTTTTAAGGTGTTCGTCAGTCATTTTATCAGGAATTCCTGCCTGAAGTCAAACGGTTGTTTGGGTGCAACTTCTCGCTTTAAAAGAAGAGACGCTGATGTTTGAATGTTGGCTGCAGACTTCATGACCTTCAGTCCCTCCTCAGGAGGAGACAGATGTCCTCCTAATTGCTTTCTGGTGTTGCTTCCTTCCGTTAAAGGCCAGAGGTGTGGAGTTAATCCACGGCAGTTGTGGGTGGAGGAAAAGAATGAGAAGAATGACTAATATTTTTGCTAAAGCAAATACAATGCAAACGTGATGCAAATGAGTTGACCCCGGTTGGCATGGTGAGCTGCTGCAGGAAGACATCTTCTAGGCATCAAACCCCGGAGACGAGTCCGGACAGAGCCCTTGTGTCCCCTCTGGATTCAGGTGGTGGTGGGGTGCTTAGAAATAACCTGTTAACCCCCAAATAACTGCTAACACCTGCAGGAACAGTGTGTTCATGGAAAAGAGATGGACTCCCTAACATCAGCTGATTGGCTCCATCCAGATTTGCACTGTAATTTCAGGAAGTTGTCCGGGATTATGAATGATCACACCGGAGGGACAGCGAGGGATCAAGATGGTCTGAGCATGTGCAGAGAAAGGATGATGAGGATGGAGCTGCCAGGTGAGAGGAGAAGAGGAAGGCAGAAAAGGAGTTTTATGCATGTGCTGACAAAGGACAGGGTGAGATGCAGACATTTTGCTCTCCCTCATCTTGGCTAAAGTAAACGTCCCAGCAGCTTCCGGCTCCTGAGCGGCGTCAGGACCATCAGTTTGCTCAAATTATTCTGTTTTAACAGCGTCATTAAGCGCCAGCCTATCACCACCTCCGTTTTGACTCCGCCTGTCTCGGCCTCAGCGACGCTCCAGATGTGGTAAACCAAACTGCAGACTGAGATCCACCTCTCCAGAAACCAGAGTTGGACCACACAGCGTCTCCAGGCCACGTTCAGAATGTGTAGAGACAGTGATTCAGGGTCCGGCTTCACGTCTGCAGGTTTTCCCTTCCCTTCAGGCTGCCGGATTCTCACTCATCTTCCATACATGCATTTCATCCTGCCGTTTTGGCTGCAGAGTCGCTGCCTGACGGTTTTCTGGGTGTTGCCAACAGGGCCGCATTCCTGCATCCTGAGCAGCAGACAGGAATGTTTGGAATGCAGCCGGCCTGTTCAATTCAATAGGCAGCTCAGGTGTCTGGGGGCTGAATGGAGGTGTGACACCATGTGAAAGTGAACTCTTAAACCGGCCACACGTCGTTACGCACCACAGAAAAAGAAGTTGATGCTGTCCCAGCTGAGGCTGACGGCTGGGCGGAGCTTAACCGTTTCTGTACTTGGAACAAAGAGAGACAGCTTGTCGGATAGTCCGATTGGCTGCAATGACTGTTGCTGTTCATTAAATGGGCAGGACTGGGACAACAAAGTTTGTAGTAAAAATGTGCAGCAACAGTATTTAATTCCCAAAAACGCGTGTTTTTAAGAGCCGGTGTTTTTACAGGCCGGCTGCTGAACCACAGGTGAGAGCGCTGAGAGCCCTAAACACACACACCTGTGTGGACGTAGCTTAATGCACGTCCTCCACCTTAGGTCACATCAAGTGTTCAGAGAACACCGATGGGCTACTATTAAAAATAACAGGATGTATTTGATGGAGGTACTTTACCTTCCTGGTTTACCCTGACAGTACCTTCCATCAGCTCCATCATACAATCAGAGCTGACTCTGGGTCAGAACCAATCTCTGAGCACAGACCTCCCCCAAGCAGTCGGGAGTCAGACCTGTATGACGACCCTAACCCTCGTCTCCAGGTTTCCCCCCTGCAGACCCTGAATGTGGTTTTGGTGCAGGTCTGGAATCCTCAGAGTCCCTCTGGTTTGTGGTCTGGAGGAGAAACAGAAGCTGTAGGATTCTTGAACAGCAAGGAGGGGATATTTGGTTGTGGATCAAAGCGTGGTTTGGGTGGGTGGGGTGGGTACCTCAGCACATGTCTGTAATTGTGGGCTTGTGTGCTTAGAGAAAGGAGGCTCTATGATAGTGTTTAGATGAATGCTGATTAGTTACAGAGGGGGAAACTCAGACAAGGAGAAAAGAGAAGAAAGTGGTTTTTACTTCAACTTTAAACCAGTAGCAGATTCTCATCTTTACCTTCGCCGAGGCGAGGCGGGGGTTATGTAATCACCGGCGTTTGTCTGTCTGCCCGTCAGTCTGTTAGCAAGATAACTCAAAACATTCTTGACAGATCTGGATGCAATTTTCAGGAAATGTTGGGAATGTTAGCAGGAACAGATTGTTTTAATTTGGTGATGATCCAGAAGACATTATGAATTCTGGATCAATTTGAAATGTTCTGTAACAGAAG
Source organism: Brachionichthys hirsutus (assembly GCF_040956055.1). NCBI lineage: Eukaryota > Metazoa > Chordata > Actinopteri > Lophiiformes > Brachionichthyidae > Brachionichthys > Brachionichthys hirsutus. Next base: position 15,035,100 of record NC_090905.1, on the reverse strand, counting down.
TGAAAATGTCTGCATGGTTCAAATTATGCTAAAACAAGGAAGTCATCTGAATAAAAAGAGATATCATTGGTCTGAGATCAGTTTATTGATGTAGGTTTAAAATGTGTTTCTCCCCCATCTGTTAATGCATGAAGGTCTATACCTGTTTATTCCACTTTTACAGAACAAATTCCAGGTTCTTTGTTCTGCCCAATGACTGATGGCCCCTAAAGGTAAAATTAAGTGCTCGAAACACACCTGCAGCTATTTTGTATTTGAAAGAAATAGCCATATGCTAATTATAGCGCAGCTCGATATTGTTTTTAAGAGTCTTGTACAGCAATTTTACCCTTTGGTACTTATAAAGAATCCTTGACTTTCAAATGGAAAAGCATTAAAACTTATCCAGCTAAGACCAAAAATATGAGTGCTTTAAAGTCTCTCAGTGACAAACACCCTGAAATGTGTGACCAATTGTCTCCTTTATTTTTCAGGCGTCCTGAAGCTTCTCCTCGCAGTAGAGGAAGATTTTTCTGCCTGTTTTACTAGTTTCTATGAGACCAGCCTCACAAACAGCCGGCGGCGTCAGCCATGTGGTTTGGCTTCTGAACACAGGGGGAGTCACCGAAGGACGGTGAGGGGGCTGAGGTTAGGGTTAGGTGGTGGGACGGAGAGGGAGACGCCCAGTTTAGTAAATTTAGCCCCAGCTGGGTTAAAAATAACCCGCGTCTTCCAGAGGAGATATTTATAGCCCAGACTGAGACAGCGAAGAATGAAGCCGCTGTTCTCTGATTGGCTGAACCTCAGTGAAAGATCAAACAATCCTTTAAATAAGGGTTTTAATTATTGTCTTCTCAGAGACAGTCTGTCCACGTCAACATGAACTGAAGAACTGCTCCACCAGATCAAATCTAATTATCTACTGGCTTTAATTAATATGATCACAAACAAAATCATTCCAAAAATACATTTGATATAACAGCTGTATTTCTCCATCTGCCTCTCCCAGAATGCATCGCAAACCCAAGTCTTCTTTTGTTCTGGAGTTGGCTGGATGGGATGGAGCATCTGGGCGGAGGAGCACCTCCGTGGAAGGAAAGGGGCGCAGAAACAAATACGAGGACCAGAAAAGATGAATTTCCAGGAGGCGTACGGAGCAACGGTTTTACCAGGTCTGGTCCACGAACACTTTGAGTGTTATTCCTGGATTGAAACTCCTCCCACTTCAGACTTCATCTGCACCTGATCATTTCATCCCATCCTCCATGACTCATCTTTCTGATGCTTGCCGCTGATCCAGAAGCAGCCTTACGTGGTCGGTGACGTCTCTGCAGGATCTCCCTACGTATCACAGCACCCGGTTCCCACAAGCTGCTCGCTCTCACCGTCCAATTGGCGGGCTCTGTGTGTTTCCACGGTGACGCAGGGCTGAGGGCGGGAGGCCTCTTCATCGTGGACGTAGGCAGCAGCCGAGCAGAAATAACTGAGAAAAACGTTTGTCCAAACATGAAGCTGCTATTCCTGATTGAAATCAAGCACTGATCACACAGTGACCGCAGAGCCGGAGTGTCCAACAAGGAAGTGACATCACTGCGTTAAAGGCCGCTTAATGGAGCTGCGGCTAAACTACTGCTGTTTGCAGGTACATTTACGTTTTACACCTCCTGGAAGGAACCGTTTCCTTAGATCTGAGCGTTCAGCCTTCATCCACTCACTAAACGCTTCTCAGACCCTTTAAATTATTTCATGGTGTTCAAAAGAGACATCTAGCGTGCAGGAACGCCAGAGACACAGAAGGTTGCCTGGACGGACGCATCCTCTGACAATAGCCGCTCGCCAGCCACCGGTTATGTAGTGAGCTAATCACCGTCAGCTGTGTTCACGCCGGGAAGAAGAACCGAGAGAAGAATTAGTCTCACTAGTTTAGAGGTCCCGTATGCTAGCCGTTCTCCACAAGTTAATGCAGTTCCCAGAAATATCTGGGACAGTCTTTGGTCCAAACAGCACCTGTTGGCGCTGCAGGACAGCGTCCCTCTCGTCTGTCTCAGACAGCACTGCCAGAGATGCCTCTAATATGGTAACTTTAAAGAATGGTCATGTCTATGAGAATGTATACTATAAAGCTGCATATAAATGAAGTTTAAATCTATCTGTGGATGCCCCTCTTCCCCCTCTTCTTCATCACTTCCTCCTGAAGTCACATGTGACTCACACCGACCATTAGGAATCAGAGAAGTGCTATTATTACGAGTACAGCGGAGCAGGAATGATAATAAACTAAACACCGCTGCAGAGCAGGCCCCCGTGTTTCTGCAGTCAGATCTGCCCAGAGTACAGACAGGGGGCGTACTGTTTACATCCTCACACTTTTTATGTTATGTAGCCATCGGCCATCATGTTAGCACCAATGCTAACCCTAACCCTTAAGTTGTTGTGGACTGACAAGCATGCCATCGCTGATACGACACTAGCTAATCGCTAAAAGACGTAGGAGTCCCAGCATATACACGTCGTTCTGTTGAATGGCCGTCGCCATGACAACACAAGGTGTCTGAGCCTGCAAAGCTATGGTGATTTGGTTCCACTGACATGTAAACTGGGGGGTTTCCTTACATGCTCTGCTAAGGTATGCAGCGACGGTGGGAAACTGTGCATCTTTTAAAAGTTTCATGCCGGCCCTCTGGCTTTTTTGAAATGAGACCTCGTGGCATCATAAGACATAAAAGGAGACGGCACCAGAGCCGCAGACGAAACAGAAACATGGCAGGTTTAGTGTGTGAAAGAGTCCCTGACACGCCGGTGAACACGATGCTTCTGGGCTTAGTTTCTCTCTGCAGATCGTTTCCCAACCTCTGACGTTTGTTCAGCATGATATAAATCAAAATGTCAAAGGAGCGGCGGCCCGGCCGGCCCCGTCAGGGCAGGATGCCGGCCAACACAAACAGTCCGTGGCGTCAGCAGAGTCGTGGAGTCCCCGTTACAACAGGATGTGACATCATGGGCGGAGGCCCAGGGGCTGAGCCTCTATTTACATCCCAACAGGCCGCACAAACACACAGCTGCAAGGACTCAGTGTGTTTTAAAATATTCCTCAGACTGTTCAAAGAAAGAAAACACAACAGGATAAAACCTTCACGAGCCCAGAAGCCGAGGAACGTGCAGCAAGAACCAGCAACATGCTCTTCTGAGTTCTTCTGAGACACCACCACCGAGCACGCAGCGAATGAATCATGCAATCCAAAGAAACAACGCAACATAAAAGCTGTGATCTGAAGACATTAAATAAAAACATTATTATAGTGTAAATGTAAAATGATGCAAGTCAGAAACCACTTTGTTCATTTTAACCATTTATTCAGAACAGAGCGCTCCGATCAGTCCGTCATTGCACGCATAAGAACATGACGTCACACGAACCGTCACGTCACTCGCTCAGTTGAGGTCAGAAGGCTGCAGCCATGACCTCATGCAGTTTCTCAGATCAGTTCAGTCATGTGACACGAACAAAGATCTCTCCTCTGTAGTACCAGGATCTCCTCTTCTCAGAACCGTACCGCCGTGCCACGCCCACATCAATTACCCAATCAGGCAGCAGGAAGTCTCCGGTTCGGTCCGGTCCAATCTCAACGCAAACGCCCGTTCGTCCTCTTCGGTATGAGGACGGGTGCTTGGACATTTCCCAGGCTCTCACCGCTCACAGCGACCCAACTCGGTTCGGTTCTCATCAGCGGTCCTGGAGCGCCAAGCAGGGAACCCACGTGTTGCGGCAGCGGCTCTCCTCGCAGAAGCTGCCGATGTTCTCCAGGGCCGGACACTGCAGCGGCTGGGCGGGGGGGCTCTGAGAACACGGAGCAGAGGGCGGTTAGACTCCCGGAAACACCCAGGAGCCGTCGAGCCGAGGCGGACTTACGGTGACCAGGATGCAGTGCAGGTCCCGGGGCTCGTTGCCGTTGCCCTCCTCGGCGTCCTGCTCCAGGACCCGAGCCAGCCGCGTCATGCCGGACACTCTCAGCTCTCAGGATGTTGATGTCGTTATCACAGCAGAAGGCCTGCAGCAGCGTGAAATGGATCTGCAGCGCGATGTCATCTTCATCCTCCTCATCGGTGGCGAGGACGCACAGAACCACGCTGTCCGGGTCTCTGCGGGAAGAGGAGCGGGCCGGGTTCCGGTAAGGGTTCCGGTCAGGGTTTCACCGGATGCTGCGCTAGAACAGACCGATACTCACACGTTCATGAGTTTGGCGGACTCGTAGACCCCCAGCGTGAGTCCGTCCTTCTGGCGAGCCGCGACCAGCAGCTCCTCCAGGGCCTGCGTCACCGTCTCCATCCTGCAGACACGCAGCGGCGTTAGAGCCCCGCACAGGCAGCGCGCAACCCGAGCCCCGCACAGGCAGCACGCAACCCTGAACCCAAAGCACCGGCGTTCTCCGCGTCCCGTGACGCAAGCGGCGCTGGAGCGCCGTTAACGTACCGTTTCTCGGTGCTGTTGGATCCGACGACCTCCTCAAGAGTCATGTTGAAGTCTGTCAAATAATCCACAAAAGCGGAGCGGCTCCTGATCCGGATCGGTCCGTGAAAAGCGATCAGAAGCTTCGATCCGGTCCAACCTGAGATGCAAGATCTGCTGCAAACAGCTGAGCCGCTCCATGATTTATAGCCACTGGAAGCGGCGGGCGTCGCCCCGCCCAGACGCTCGCTCTCTGATTGGCCCACAGCTGTTAATACGTCCACCGTACTCTGCGCCCATTGGCTGAGGGCGCAGAAGACGCCGGTGACCCACGTGGTTGGTTTCGGAGTATCCCCCGCTCTCTTCCTCCCTCTTCCTCCTCATACTCAGTTTTTCTGCTGGAGGAACTTCCGGCTCTCCGCGCCTGATCCCGGGATCTGTTCCTCCTGCCCGGTTATGTTGCACAGACGTCCTAGGACAGATGATCGGTGGAGCACAGAGTAGTTTTTTGTTGGGTGTGACCTCTGGCTGCAGGTAGCAGACTTTTAGGTGCACTGCAGCGAACAAACACTGGTTATAAAAATGTTAACCGTTACCTGCACGTCTGAGATAAAAAATATATTTTGAAACCTAAAATAAAATTAATAAAATCGTTGAAATTCCCAAAAGTGCGTGATGTGGAAACGTATCCGGGATAAAACTCACTCGCTGGATAAGGATGAATTCAACTTGTAGCCATTGCAATAAAATAAACAAATAAATACAGGTTAAAAGTTCCTAAATAGCAGAAAGTACCACTTCTGTATACCGGAAGTCCCCCGCGACCCGTAGGTGCAAAGCATTGTGGGACTCGTAGTCCGCTATATAGCTACTACTACTACAACTTCAGTTCTTTATTTTTGTCTTTGTCACGTCTGCTGAATGAAGTTGGAGTTATGCTCCAGCAATGAAACCGGACAGAAGCCGTTCCTTTTCATCTTGGATAATTCGTTTTGTTCCTGCAGATAATTCGAATTTCGCAACATATCGAGCATAGCTGGGGCTCGGACGCCCCCCAGCGGCCCCGAAGGAAAGATAGTGTAACGGTTCATGTTTAAGAGTGTTCGTTGTTCCTACGCTGCAGAGAGTTCTCAAAGGCATCCAGAGAGGAGGGGCGGTGTGTGTGTGCGGTGCCGCGGGGAGGAGGGGTGAGACGGAGCTGCGGGAGTTAGAGGCAGAGTTACCCGTTCTGTTGTGGCGTGGTTACGGCCGACAGTGACCATTTATTAAAAGCTCTTTGTGAGAGACGCGGTTGGGACCGGCGTGTTCAGCGTGGCCGAATTATGTCGGGTAGACATAATGTACCGTGGGGTACATGTTTGTGTACCCCATGAGATTATTGGCGCGCTCCATGAGAAAGACTGGGCGTGCGGCCGTCAATGTCTGGAAAGGAGCAAGCAGAATTGGTCCAAGAAATTGTTGGAAAATAATCTCTAAGAAGACGTTTAACCTCATCTTTATTCCTTTGGAGTCTATGTGGCCAATGAGGTACAGTTTGTTTGCTTTTCTGTGTTAATTAGTGTTTATGTGAATGCCATGTGAAGCCAATTAAGCCTGTGATTTATATTTGTGCTTATTTGTTTAATGTGCATTTATGTCATTTTATGTCAGTTCTAATCCTTACGTTAATTTGTCTTTATATTTATATTTTCTTGTTTTGGTTAGGGTTAGGGTATGCACACAAACAAATGTCTTAACAACTTGTAACTTGGCACACTTATAGGTGACATATGTGGCTGGAACTGACGTGAGGGAAAGGTGGGTGTGACTAAGAATGACGACGTGATGGACGTGTAAAGGTTTAATTTAGTCATATCTCGGGAACGGAAGGTCGTACAGAGGTGGGGGTTGGACCGGCGTGTTAAGCATAGCCGAATTATGTCGGGTAGACATAATGTACCGTGGGGTACATGTTTGTGTACCCCACGGGATGAGATTATTGGCGCGCTCCATGAGAAAGACTGGGCGTGCGGCCGTCAATGTCTGGAAAGGAGCAAGCAGAATTGGTCCAAGAAATTGTTGGAAAATAATCTCTAAGAAGACGTTTAACCTCATCTTTATTCCTTTGGAGTCTATGTGGCCAATGAGGTACAGTTTGCTTGCTTTTCTGTGTTAATTAGTGTTTATGTGAATGCCATGTGAAGCCAATTAAGCCTGTGATTTATATTTGTGCTTATTTGTTTAATGTGCATTTATGTCATTTTATGTCAGTTCTAATCCTTACGTTAATTTGTCTTTATATTTATATTTTCTTGTTTTGGTTAGGGTTAGGGTTAGGGTATGCACACAAACAAATGTCTTAACAACTTGTAACTTGGCACACTTATAGATGACATATGTGGCTGGAACTGACGTGACGGAAAGGTGGGTGTGACTAAGAATGACGACGTGATGGACGTGTAAAGGTTTAATTTAGTCATATCTCAGGAACGGAAGGTCGTACAGAGGCGGGGGTTGGACCGGCGTGTTCAGCATAGCCGAATTATGGGGGGTAGACCCACTTCTCAAGTCTCTACAACGTACGGTTAACGCGATATTTAGATTTCAAATGTTTGGAACATTTCTGGTGTTATTCCAGAAACGGGTTAGGGTTAGGGTTAGGGGGGGTTTTATCCAACATCCTAAGATGTTGGATGGGCACGGGCACAGGTGATCAATCACTTTCACTTCAAATCTAGGTATGGGGTAGGAAAGGTTAGGGTTAGGAGATTGAAAGGGAAGGGTTAAGTTTAGAAATAGAATTTAGGGTTAAGGTTAGAAAAAAATAATTGGGACAGGTATAGAGGAAAGGAATAGGGAAGGTCAGGGAGGGGGATCTGGGGAACGTCCCATCAGGTTTACATGTTCTCTGTTTTTACAGGTAGGTCCCCTCTCCTCTCCTCTCCCATGGACTTCAACAGGCTGGACCAAGAGAAGACACAACAACAGGTGAGTATCTTCAGTTTGTCAAGATAAATTGTATCTCATATATGTGTTGTCCTGTGTGTCCCGTTTTCCTCCTTTTCGGATCTTTCTTTTGGATTGAGGCAGTCTCCCTCCCAATGCTTTTCTCCTCAGGTTCTGATGCCATTTCGGTAGGTCACGGTATCTTTCACATATGGACCCCACATAGAAAATCACAATATTCTGATATTTGTCCGATAAGTGCTTTCTAATGTATAAATAAGTATTTTGGACATATCTCATAGACAGAGTGCTTATACATCCTCACATATACATCTTAAGTACAAGGGAGAGAGACGTAGAGAGAAGAGAGGTCCTCACGGCAACTGGTTCTGACTGTGGTGATTCCATCTACATAATGATATTAGTCACACTAATAAATAAAAATCAAACCCAAACGCAAGCAATTCATAATAACAATCAACTAAGTGCCATAGAGCAAATAAGGGGAAGGGTAAAGTGCTTTGTATAATAAATAAGGGCCCTGTCCCTGTTAAAACCAAAACCATCAAACACAAGCAATTATTAATATTAAGAGTCACTCAATGGAAATAATAAATAAAAATGAGTTGAAAAAATCATGCACAAATTTCACCCCGGAGAGCGAAAAAAAACAAATAAACTCTTTCACTCGATAAAAATAATAAATAAAATTAAGCTGAGAAAATCATGCACAAATTTCACCCCGAAGAGCGAAAAAATATATATTAATAAACTCTTAGATGGAATGAACACAATCTTAAGTGCCATTTTCTTTAAAATCTTCCATTGAAGCCGAGAGGGTCCGTTGTTCTAAGGCGACTAATCCACCTTCTCTCTACTTTCTGTCTCTGGGGTCTGGACCAGTTCGAATTGGATTCCAGGCCCATAATGGACAGGTTTTGGATCCTTTGTATGTCAAAGTGTGAGTATAATAGCGTTACTTTTTGCTTTTTTCTGATTTGATACAGATGTTGTTTCAGTCTGTCTAAAAGCCTGTTTTTTGTTTCCCCTATATAGATTTGATGGCAGCATGAGCACGAAATAGCATAAACAACATTTGTTGTTTGTAAGTTCATTATCTGCCAAATTGGTGCCCCCTGGCCCGAGTGTTGGTTATGGATAAATTTGGATGTTTTGAGAAATTGTTCCTCCCACAAAACTTTCCCCTCCGAGAGAGAGGCGTGGACCAGTATGTCCTTTAGATTTTTATTTCTTCTGTAGGCCGAAATTAGTCTAAATCCCCTCAGGGCCGCATTGTCCTCCTGGGCCTCCCGGAAGTGGGCCCTAAATTCAGTGCTGAGCCTCACCAGGTCCGGAGAGTAGCTAGCGACCAATGGGACAATGGGTAGCGCCTCTACCCCCACATTGTCCTCCCTCCCATTTCGGAATAAGTCCCTGACCTGCGACTTGATTTTTCTCAAAAACCTCCTGGCATAGCCTCTCGGTCGCAGCGCTCTGAACAGGGTTCTGGTGGCCGCCTCTACGTCCTCCGGGAAAGTGCAGATCCGGTGGAATCTAATAAGCTGCGACTTGATCAGACCAGCGTATGTGTGCCTGGGATGGAAACTGGTGCGGTGGAGGAGGGCATGCCTGTCCGTGTCCTTAAAGTGGACTCTGGTTGACAGAGATCTGCATCCCCCCTCCCCTGGTGTAAAAAAAACTGTGGTGTCCAAGAAATCTATGCGTTGTTTGTGCATGTTGTATGTAATGGAGATTGCAGAGTGATGTGTGTCAAGGATGTGAATGAAATCTGTAAAGTCTACCTGTGTGTGTGTCCAAATGCCAAAAATGTCGTCTAAATATCTGAGGTATATTAACGGCTTATGTTTGCATTTTACAAACGCAGTCTCCTCCCAGGCACACATATACAGGTCCGCGTACGCCGGGGCAAACTTCTTTCCCATTGCCGTACCGTGAATCTGCAAATAACATTGGTTATTGAACTCAAAATCGTTCCTGGTGAGGCCCAACTCCAACAGATCCAGAACCGCCCCGTCTGGACGTGCGGGGTCCGGGAACCTCTGAAAGGCGCGTCGAACAGCCTGCAGGCCCAGGGTGGTGTCTATGTTGGTATAAAGAGAGTTAATGTCCACAGAAAAAAGGAAGGCCTCGGGGGGTGTTGTAATCTTGCTCACCTTGTCTACAAAGTCATACGTGTCTTTGATATAACTTCCGTGCAGATGGGATAACGGATTAATGAAGGAATCCACATACTCTGCCACTCTACAGGACTCGGAACCACAATCGCTGACGATGGGACGACCGCATGGAACCACGCCGGGGATGGACCATTCTTCAGGGGGTTTGTGTATTTTAGGTAGAAGGTAAAACTTACGTGGACGGGGTGGATCTGGACCAGACAGGTATTGAAGTTGTTTAAAAGAAATATGTTTCTCCTGATGGAGTCCAGTAAGTATGGTGTGTATCATGTTTCTGGTCTGGGGTTGAATTGAGTGCGGAAAAACTACATAATGCATTCTATTGTTTAACTGTCTATTGGCTTCAAAGATGTAGTTGTTCTTGTCTTGTAGGACTACTTGGGAGCCCTTGTCTGCCGGTTAGGGTTAGGGTTAGGGTTAGGGTTAGGGTTAGGGTTAGGGTTAGGGTTAGGGTTAGGGTTAGGGTTAGGGTTAGGGTTAGGGTTAGGGTTAGGGTTAGGGTTAGGGTTAGGGTTAGGGTTAGGGTTAGGGTTAGGGTTAGGGTTAGGGTTAGGGTTAGGGTTAGGGTTAGGGTTAGGGTTAGGGTTAGGGTTAGGGTTAGGGTTAGGGTTAGGGTTAGGGTTAGGGTTAGGGTTAGGGTTAGGGTTAGGGTTAGGGTTAGGGTTAGGGTTAGGGTTAGGGTTAGGGTTAGGGTTAGGGTTAGGGTTAGGGTTAGGGTTAGGGTTAGGGTTAGGGTTAGGGTTAGGGTTAGGGTTAGGGTTAGGGTTAGGGTTAGGGTTAGGGTTAGGGTTAGGGTTAGGGTTAGGGTTAGGGTTAGGGTTAGGGTTAGGGTTAGGGTTAGGGTTAGGGTTAGGGTTAGGGTTAGGGTTAGGGTTAGGGTTAGGGTTAGGGTTAGGGTTAGGGTTAGGGTTAGGGTTAGGGTTAGGGTTAGGGTTAGGGTTAGGGTTAGGGTTAGGGTTAGGGTTAGGGTTAGGGTTAGGGTTAGGGTTAGGGTTAGGGTTAGGGTTAGGGTTAGGGTTAGGGTTAGGGTTAGGGTTAGGGTTAGGGTTAGGGTTAGGGTTAGGGTTAGGGTTAGGGTTAGGGTTAGGGTTAGGGTTAGGGTTAGGGTTAGGGTTAGGGTTAGGGTTAGGGTTAGGGTTAGGGTTAGGGTTAGGGTTAGGGTTAGGGTTAGGGTTAGGGTTAGGGTTAGGGTTAGGGTTAGGGTTAGGGTTAGGGTTAGGGTTAGGGTTAGGGTTAGGGTTAGGGTTAGGGTTAGGGTTAGGGTTAGGGTTAGGGTTAGGGTTAGGGTTAGGGTTAGGGTTAGGGTTAGGGTTAGGGTTAGGGTTAGGGTTAGGGTTAGGGTTAGGGTTAGGGTTAGGGTTAGGGTTAGGGTTAGGGTTAGGGTTAGGGTTAGGTTAGGGTTAGGGTTAGGGTTAGGGTTAGGTTAGGGTTAGGGTTAGGGTTAGGGTTAGGGTTAGGGTTAGGGTTAGGGTTAGGGTTAGGGTTAGGGTTAGGGTTAGGGTTAGGGTTAGGGTTAGGGTTAGGGTTAGGGTTAGGGTTAGGGTTAGGGTTAGGGTTAGGGTTAGGGTTAGGGTTAGGGTTAGGGTTAGGGTTAGGGTTAGGGTTAGGGTTAGGGTTAGGGTTAGGGTTAGGGTTAGGGTTAGGGTTAGGGTTAGGGTTAGGGTTAGGGTTAGGGTTAGGGTTAGGGTTAGGGTTAGGGTTAGGGTTAGGGTTAGGGTTAGGGTTAGGGTTAGGGTTAGGAGGGTTAGGGTTAGGGTTAGGGTAGGGTTAGGGTTAGGGTTAGGGTTAGGGTTAGGGTTAGGGTTAGGGTTAGGGTTAGGGTTAGGGTTAGGGTAGGGTGGGTTAGGGTAGGGTTAGGGTTAGGGTTAGGGTTAGGGTTAGGGTTAGGGTTAGGGTTAGGGTGTAGGGTTAGGGTTAGGGTTAGGGTTAGGGTTAGGGTTAGGGTTAGGGTTAGGGTTAGGGTTAGGGTAGGGTTAGGGTTAGGGTTAGGGTAAGGTTAGGGTTAGGGTTAGGGTTGGGTTAGGGTTAGGGTTAGGGTTTAGGGTTAGGGTTAGGGTTAGGGAGGTTAGGGTTAGGGTTAGGGTTAGGGTTAGGGTTAGGGTTAGGGTTAGGGTTAGGGTTAGGGTTAGGGTTAGGGGTTAGGGTTAGGGTTAGGGTTAGGGTAGGGTTAGGGTTAGGGTTAGGGTAGGGTAGGGGTAGGGTAGGGTAGGGTGGGGGGAGGGTTGGGTTAGGGGAGGGGGGGGGGTGGGGTGTCGCTGCGTGTCCATAGGAGGTGTATGAGGGTTAGGGTTAGGGTTAGGGTTAGGGTTAGGGTTAGGGTTAGGGTTAGGGTTAGGGTTAGGGTTAGGGTTAGGGTTAGGGTTAGGGTTAGGGTTAGGGTTAGGGTTAGGGTTAGGGTTAGGGTTAGGGTTAGGGTTAGGGTTAGGTTAGGGTTAGGGTTAGGGTTAGGGTTAGGGTTAGGGTTAGGGTTAGGGTTAGGGTTAGGGTTAGGGTTAGGGTTAGGGGTTAGGGTTAGGGTTAGGGTTAGGGTTAGGGTTAGGGTTAGGGTTAGGGTTAGGGTTAGGGTAGGGTTAGGGTTAGGGTTAGGGTTAGGGTTAGGGTTAGGGTTAGGGTTAGGGTTAGGGTTAGGGTTAGGGTTAGGGTTAGGGTTAGGGTTAGGGTTAGGGTTAGGGTTAGGGTTAGGGTTAGGGTTAGGGTTAGGGTTAGGGTTAGGGTTAGGGTTAGGGTTAGGGTTAGGGTTAGGGTTAGGGTTAGGGTTAGGGTTAGGGTTAGGGTTAGGGTTAGGGTTAGGGTTAGGGTTAGGGTTAGGGTTAGGGTTAGGGTTAGGGTTAGGGTTAGGGTTAGGGTTAGGGGTTAGGGTTAGGGTTAGGGTTAGGGTTAGGGTTAGGGTTAGGGTTAGGGTTAGGGTTAGGGTTAGGGTTAGGGTTAGGGTTAGGGTTAGGGTTAGGGTTAGGGTTAGGGTTAGGGTTAGGGTTAGGGTTAGGGTTAGGGTTAGGGTTAGGGTTAGGGTTAGGGTTAGGGTTAGGGTTAGGGTTAGGGTTAGGGTTAGGGTATGGTTAGGGTTAGGGTTAGGGTTAGGGTTAGGGTTAGGGTTAGGGTTAGGGTTAGGGTTAGGGTTAGGGTTAGGGTTAGGGTTAGGGTTAGGGTTAGGGTTAGGGTTAGGGT
>NC_090905.1:14991882-15022286 GCF_040956055.1 Brachionichthys hirsutus | reverse complement strand
CTCTACGACACACATCTACAGGTACGTCTCTACGACACACATCTACAGGTACGTCTCTACGAGACACATCTACAGGTACGTCTCTACGAGATCACATCTACAGGTACGTCTCTACGACACACATCTACAGGTACGTCTCTACGACACACATCTACAGGTACGTCTCGTCTCTACGACACACATCTACAGGTACGTCTCTACGACACACATCTACAGGTACGTCTCTACGACACACATCTACAGGTACGTCTCTACGACACACATCTACAGGTACGTCTCGTCTCTACGAGACACATCTACAGGTACGTCTCGTCTCTACGACACACATCTACAGGTACGTTTCTACGACACACATCTACAGGTACGTCTCTACGACACACATCTACAGGTACGTCTCTACGACACACATCTACAGGTACGTCTCTACGACACACATCTACAGGTACGTCTCTACGACACACATCTACAGGTACGTCTCTACGACACACATCTACAGGTACGTCTCTACGAGACACATCTACAGGTACGTCTCGTCTCTACGACACACATCTACAGGTACGTTTCTACGACACACATCTACAGGTACGTCTCTACGACACACATCTACAGGTACGTCTCTACGACACACATCTACAGGTACGTCTCTACGACACACATCTACAGGTACGTCTCTACGACACACATCTACAGGTACGTCTCTACGACACACATCTACAGGTACGTCTCTACGAGACACATCTACAGGTACGTCTCCGACACACATCTACAGGTACGTCTCTACGACACACATCTACAGGTACGTCTCTACGAGACACATCTACAGGTACGTCTCTACGAGACACATCTACAGGTACGTCTCGTCTCTACGACACACATCTACAGGTACGTCTCGTCTCTACGACACACATCTACAGGTACGTCTCTACAAGCTCTACAACGTCCACAGAAGAGGAACGTTTCACAAACTGCTCCTTCATCCACAGCCAGATGTTAAACCGTACAGAACTGGGCCGCTCTCAGAAGTTCTGACGTTGGTTTTGGATTTTTGTACGATACCTGTTTGAAAACTCCTCGTTTCACAAACACATTTTGACTCTGACGGGGGACACGCCTCGGTGTACGACCCCCCAAACGCATCGACTCGCGCTTCAGGAAGGACTCGGAACCTTACAGCAACAGCCGAGTCCTCTCGTCTGTCTTTTCCCGTCTTCACCTTTCTCTACACCTTTCACTCTCACCACCTGACTCTCCACCCAAACCACAGAGGTCGAGGCCCCCAGGCTGAGGAGAAACCTAAACCACAGAGGTCGAGGCCCCCAGGCTGAGGAGAAACCCAACCCCCAACTTCTCGATGCCATCCCAACTTTCCATGTCAGCCACGCCGCCCTGGACACCCGAACCCGTCGGGCTATTCTGGTGTGTTGAGTTATTCGGTGACCCCCTTTCACCCCCACCAGTTCCTACGACCCCCCCCATCCCGGTTAACACTCATCGTTGTCCCTCCCATGGGAGAAGTTGAGTCACAGCAACCCAACCGTCTCCACTGCACCCTGTCCTTTGCATCGTCCTCCCTCACTACGTCCATGTCTCTTCTCCTGGTCGTCCTCTAGTCCTGTTCCCTGGTAGTTCCATCCTCAGCGTCCTTCTACCGATATAGTCCCCGTCTCTCCTCTGGACATGTCCAAACCATCGGAGTCTGTCCTCTCTGACCTCGTCTCCAGAACGTCTAACCTTCACTGTCCCTGGAAGCTCCATCCTTCTACAATAGTTTGAAACATCACCCAAACGGGCCTCTTTTGTTTATTTACCTCTACTGCCAGATACACCTGCCAGGTATCCCAGACAAGACAAGTCGTAAACCGTCCCTCAGCTGACCGGCCACGCCCAGTGCCCAGAACGCCACACCCGTGACCCACCCCCAACCAGTCACCTTACGCCCGCCGCTCCCACAGCTGCCGGGCGCGCCCCCCCCTCACCCGCAGACGGCAACGCCCCGGTGATCATTACGGCAGACATACGGAGGAGAGCTGGGGGGGGGGCGGGGGGGTACAGCCGGTTCAGCAGAAGTTCATCAAAATGCCAAATGATACCGTGCACCCCCCCCCCCCGCATGTCCACACCAGCCGACGAGAGAAACCAGATCATTCACACAACAGGACCGCCATAAAACGGTTATTAGGGACGCCGGGAAATCAATACGTCAGGAATCAGGGCGTGTCTCATGGGGGCGGATCAAAAACAAATTAATTAATTAATCTCACAGCAAATCAAAGCAAGTCGACCGACAGGAACAGAAAAAGGAGCCTGAAACACACACACACACACACACACACACACACACACACACGCGCACACGCACACACACGCACACGCACACACACGCACGCACACACACGCGCCCACGCCCACGCACACACACACACAGACAGGCACACACACACACACAGACACACACACAGGCTCTCACACACACACACACACACAGGCTCTCACACACACACACACACACACACACACACACAGAGACACACACACACACACACACACACACAGGCTCTCACACACACACACACACACAGACAGAGACACACACACACACACACACACACACACACACAGGCTCTCACACACACACACACACACACACACACACACACACACACACAGGCTCTCACACTCACACACACACACACACACAGAGACACACACACACACACACACACACGCACGCACACACACCCCTCTGAACTGCTTACTGAGGTTTATACGCTCTTTAAATTAAACCACAGAAAACAGCTGAGGAGGAAATGAAGACGCATCGTTTGTGCACGTGCATCACGTGCACGCGTGTGCGCGGTCATCAGGTTGGTTTTAACGGGCTCTCTCCAGGACTCTGCTTCCCATCATTAGTAATTCAATTTGCTCTTTATTAGCGGCTCTTATCGGAGGCCCAGACGGCCTGAGCAGCTCTCTTCACCCCCCCCCCCCCCCCCCCCCCCCCCCGATGCTGAATGGCCGTCTTTAATCAGGGATGCGTGCGGGGGCCGCTCGGCGTCTCCGCGTCACACCAACCCCACGGCGGACCGATGAAGAGGTTGAAGAGTCAGAAGATCCGTAGGGAGGAATAAAGCCTAATGTTAGTCGTGATGGCTTCTCTAATGTCTTGTGACTCCATTGAGAACGGGAGATTACAGGACGGCGTGCGGCGTGCGGCGTGCGGCGTGCACGCAGCGAGACCGGGGGGCTGGGGGTGAAAACAATGATTGCTTTCCATCAGCTCCAGTTCGTTAAAACAATCCAATTTGCAAAAGGATAATTATGCATTAGCTGCTTTTTATCTACTGGGGGGGGCGGTGCCCCGGCTCAATAGCGCCGCCACCGCCGCAAATTAGCCGCTATCGGCACTTGTTTGCCATCACGGATGAATTGGGCAATCAATTAACCCCCCCCCCCCCACACACACACACACACAGCTGCTGTAAGATCCTCAGGTGACAGCCAGCCACCCTCCACATGGAGGAGATGCTGCCATCTAGTGGTGGTGTCTGCAGGTGAGCCACATCCCAGTTTGTGTCCCGCCCAGTGATCACAGACTGGGATGAACTGGATCTCGATGTTCCCTTTCAACCACGGCATGTGGACGGTAATTCAGGCGGTGGCCTGTAGGGGTGCTGTCCTTACTTGTCCTGGAGTACGAGGTGGAGAGACGTCTCAGCTTGTGTCTACCAAAAGACACCAGCTCTCTGGAGGGTGTCCTCCTCACTCCCGATGGGCTCCGGGTCCAGCTGTGTGACCGGGCCCGTGGCGAGGACTTCGGTGCTGATGGGCTCGGCCCCGCCTCCATCCCGCCTCCGCTGTGCTCCCAGGAGGGTGGGCGAAGAAGAAAAAGAGGCAAGAACATCAGCGCCGTCGTGGAGGCGACCGAATCCTGATGTTTGCGTGTGACTCTGCTGCCACCTTGTGGCTGCGTTTACCCGCATCCATTGACACTGCTCACCTGCTAGGTCTCCTGATGATCTTCATCCTGCTCCGGAGCTTGAAGGGGGTCAGGGAGGTGCGCTGGGCTGCAGGAGGAGACCCGAGGGCTCCTCCTTTCACCCCCGCCGCCTCCGAGGAGGTGCTCGGGCCCCCGGCCTTCCAGTGGTAGCGACTGCTTCGTGAGGAGCTGCTGAAGGTTTCCTTTCTGCTTTTGGCAGAGGGGGAGGGGGCTGCTCTGAGTCTCCTGGCCGCCTCCCCCTTCTCCCCAGCTCTCAGGTGAAGACTAAGGCTTTTGGCAGGAAGTGATTTTCGGTGTGTTTTCGAGTGAGCCCCAGAGGAGACCCACCTGTACTTGGAGGTCTTGGGGGCCGCGGCCTTCCTGGTGGGGGTTCTCTTATTGACGGTGAAGGAGCTGGGGCTGGCTGCTCCTGCTTTTGACATGGAAGTGGGGGCAACAGTCCCAGTCCTCCCCGAGGAGGAGGAGGCGACGCCCTTATTCTGGTTTTTAATCCAAGTGAACTTGGATTTTTTTGTAAAAGTCCTGCTGACTTGAGGTGGGGGCTCGGTGGGGGGGTGTTTCGATGGAGAAGACCGAGACGGTGGATGAGAACCCGTCAGAATTGGCACATTTCTTAGTTTAGTGTCAGCGCTGGTTTTGGTCTGTCTCGGGGGGGCGCCCTGTGATCCGGTTCTGCTGCTCTCAGTCCTCGGAGGTCCTCCAGACTGTCCCTGAAGCGTTCTGTCTTCTCCACACCGAGTCGCACCCCCGACGCCGCGGGGCTGCTTGAATGTCCGTCTCTCTTTCGTTGAGGGTTCATCCCTGGTCCTGGTCCCGGGTGAGGCTGGGGGGCCGAGGCGGGGCTGTTTAAATGTCCGTCTCTCTTTCGTTGAGGGATCATCCCTGGTCCTGGTCCCGGGTGAGGCTGGGGGGCCGAGGCGGGGCTGTTTAAATGTCCGTCTCTCTTTCGTTGAGGGTTCATCCCTGGTCCTGGTCCCGGGTGAGGCTGGGGGGCCGAGGCGGGGCTGTTTAAATGTCCGTCTCTCTTTCGTTGAGGGATCATCCCTGGTCCTGGTCCCGGGTGAGGCTGGGGGGCCGAGGAGGGGCTGTTTAAATGTCAGTCTCTCTTTCGTTGAGGGTTCATCCCTGGTCCTGGTCCCGGGTGAGGCTGGGGGCCGAGGCGGGGCTGTTTAAATGTCCGTCTCTCTTTCGTTGAGGGATCATCCCTGGTCCTGGTCCCGGGTGAGGCTGGGGGGCCGAGGAGGGGATGTTTAAATGTCCGTCTCTCTTTCGTTGAGGGTTCATCCCTGGTCCTGGTCCCGGGTGAGGCTGGGGGGCCGAGGCGGGGCTCTCGTTTCTCAGCGAGTAGGTCTTCTTCCAGCCGGCGAGGCTCTGAGGAGCCCGCGGCCCCCCTCTGGAGCTGGAACTTCTGCTTGGAGCCCCGGCTGCTTCTGCTCAACGCTTGGAAACGGGGCGTCGCCGTGGACGCTCTTGTGTCTGTCGATGAGATCTGAGAACATTCAACAATCCGTTTAGAAGCAGAAGCAGTTTCTGCTAAAAGCAAAGATCAGAGTCGAGAAGCTCGTAGCGTGAAGCTAGCGTCCTAGCGTGAAGCTAGCGTCCCAGCGTGAAGCTAGCGTCCCAGCGTGAAGCTAGCGTCGTAGCGTGAAGCTAGCGTTGTAGCGTGAAGCTAGCGTCCTAGCGTGAAGCTAGCGTCCTAGCGTGAAGCTAGCGTCGTAGCGTGAAGCTAGCGTCCTAGCGTGAAGCTAGCGTAGTAGCGTGAAGCTAGCGTCCTAGCGTGAAGCTAGCGTCCTAGCGTGAAGCTAGCGTCCTAGCGTGAAGCTAGCGTCGTAGCGTGAAGCTAGCGTCCTAGCGTGAAGCTAGCGTCGTAGCGTGAAGCTAGCGTCCTAGCGTGAAGCTAGCGTCGTAGCGTGAAGCTAGCGTCCTAGCGTGAAGCTAGCGTCGTAGCGTGAAGCTAGCGTCCTAGCGTGAAGCTAGCGTCCTAGCGTGAAGCTAGCGTCGTAGCGTGAAGCTAGCGTCCTAGCGTGAAGCTAGCGTCCTAGCGTGAAGCTAGCGTCCTAGCGTGAAGCTAGCGTCATAGCGTGAAGCTAGCGTCCTAGCGTGAAGCTAGCGTCGTAGCGTGAAGCTAGCGTCCTAGCGTGAAGCTAGCGTCCTAGCGTGAAGCTAGCGTCCTAGCGTGAAGCTAGCGTCGTAGCGTGAAGCTAGCGTCCTAGCGTGAAGCTAGCGTCGTAGCGTGAAGCTAGCGTCCTAGCGTGAAGCTAGCGTCCTAGCGTGAAGCTAGCGTCGTAGCGTGAAGCTAGCGTAGAAAGCCTTTATCGTCCGTCGTGGCTACACGATGAGAAGAGGAGCGCTGCTCCGTCCGGCGTGAAGCTCTGCATGGAAACAGGGTCAGGGTCAGGGGTCAGGGTTAGGGTCAGGATTTGGGTCAGGGTCGGAGTCTGGGTCAGGGTCAGGATTTGGGTCAGGGTTTGGGTCAGGGTCAGGGGTCAGGGTTAGGGTCAGGATTTGGGTCAGGGTCAGGGTTAGGGTCAGGGTCAGGGTCAGCGTTTGGGTCAGGGTCTGGGTCAGGGTCAGGGTCAGGGTTTGGGTCAGGGTTTGGGTCAGGGTTTGGGTCAGGGTTTGGGACAGGGTTTGGGTCAGGGTTTGGGTCAGGGTCGGAGTCAGGGTCAGGGTTTGGGTCAGGGTCAGGGGTCAGGGTTTGGGTCAGGGTTAGGGTCAGGGTTTGGGTTAGGGTCAGGGTTTGGGTTAGGGTTTGGGTCAGGGTTTGGGTCAGGGTCTGGGTCAGGGTCTGGGTCAGGGTCAGGGTTTGGGTCAGGGTCTGGGTCAGGGTCTGGGTCAGGGTCAGGGTTTGGGTCAGGGTCTGGGTCAGGGTTAGGGTCAGGGTTTGGGACAGGGTTTGGGTCAGGGTTTGGGTCAGGGTCGGAGTCTGGGTCAGGGTCAGGATTTGGGTCAGGGTCAGGGGTCAGGGTTAGGGTCAGGGTCTGGGTCAGGGTTTGGGTCAGGGTCAGGGTCTGGGTCAGGGTTTGGGTCAGGGTTTGGGTCAGGGTTTGGGTCAGGGTTAGGGTCAGGGTCAGGGTTTGGGTCAGGGTTTGGGTCAGGGTCAGGGTTTGGGTCAGGGTCAGGGTCAGGGTCAGGGTCAGGGTCTGGGTCAGGGTTTGGGTCAGGGTTTGGGTCAGGGTTAGGGTCAGGGTTAGGGTCAGGGTCAGGGTCTGGGTCAGGGTCAGGGTTTGGGTCAGGGTTTGGGTCAGGGTTAGGGTCAGGGTTAGGGTCAGGGTCAGGGTCAGGGTCTGGGTCAGGGTTTGGGTCAGGGTTTGGGTCAGGGTCAGGGTCAGGGTCAGGGTTTGGGTCAGGGTTAGGGTTTGGGTCAGGGTCTGGGTCAGGGTCAGGGCTCTTCCGTGGAGCTCCTGTTTGGGCTCTATTGAGAGGGGGCAGCGAGCCCAACGCTCCGGGTCGCTGACCCCATCGCGGTGCGTTCAAAGACCGTCGGATCGTTCTGCTGATTCTCTGAACATGAACGGAAACGGTAAAACGTTCCTACAAACCATCTTCTCACCTGGTCTGCAGGTGCTGTGAATTACGCCCATATAAGGTAGTCTAATTAACCCCCCAACCCAGAGATAACAAATCTACCAGGATAGGACAGGAGCATCATCATCATCATCATCATCATCAAATGACAGTCTGGAATCTGCCGACCAGGACCGCTGAAGCTCAGATCATCATCGATCACCAATCAGGAACAAGAACGACTCGCAGTTCAACAGGTGCACGGACTGCTGTCAGAACGTCACTCACCTTCACCCAGCCACGCCCAGCCCAGGAGGGTGACGGTAAACCGGGGGGGGGGGGGGAGCCGCGTCTAACCTCAGAGAGCAACAACAACCACGCTCTGATAACGGCCGATGTTTCACAGCTCAAAAACGCGATGTAAACCCGATTAATGACAATAAACAAACAACAAACAACAAACAACAAACAACAAACTACAAACAACAAACTACAAACAACACTCACTCTGGAGGAGCTCAATCTCCCTCTTCAGAGCCTCTCGCTCCGCCATGTCAACAGCTGAAGCGGTTGGTCTTCAAAAAGTGACGCATTAGTCGCTTGATGATGATGTAAGCAGCCTTGTCCAATCAGAGGACGTGGTTTCATTTGACGAAGGACTGAACCCTCAGTTCTGACTGAAGGAATGAGATTTAGCTTTGAAGAGTGTTCACTAACTTTAAATAAATACGTGATGCATTTTTTAAGGATGAAGGACAACGATGTTTTAAAATGTATGTAAATGATCGATGACTGTAACCGGGACGTCACGGTTGTCGTCTTAACGCCCCCTGCTGTCTGAAAGAGCTCACTGAGGGATTAGAGATCCTCTCGGCTGAAGAACTTATTTTGAAACGGCAGCGTTGAAAGAACTTCCCCGTTTGAAGAGGCCGATTAGTGATTATTAGGGATAGGGTTACGAACCCCGACCCCAACCCACGTTGCGTGATTTACGTAGACGAGCTTCCGCCCGAGATGAAGTGAAAGGGGAAGTGACGCAGCAGCGGCTCCGGACGTAAGGAGCGAAGCGAGGAGCGAAAGCAAGCGTTAAAGTGAAGGTAACTATCGATAATCCTCTATTCTAGATGACGTCATCTTTAGCTTGTGACTGACGCAGGTTCGTAGCGCGCGAGCTTGAACGTCGCCAACACAACAGGTGACGTGCAGCGTGTTATAAAGTGACGTCACGGGTGGTGTCTGTTTTTCTGTTCAGTGTTCTCAGACTGTGGCCTCGGCAAGATGACGTCACCAGACTGCACCTACGTCATCGTGACCAGGAAGCCCGAGCTGCCTGTGGGCGTGGCTGCTGGCTGCATAGGCTACACGCGCAGACACCAGCGTGGACCGGCGTCACCAACCGGACCCCCCCCGAAGCGGCTGGTCCACCTCGTGGGCGCCGACCCCCCCGCGGCCCGCATGGAGCTGGAGGAGCAGGAGGCGCAGGAGGTGCTGGAGGAGCTGGAGGAGCAGGAGGCGCGGCTGCTGGCGGCGCTGCCTGACGCTGCGGAGCGGCTGAGCTACTTCAGAGAGAAGGACGTCCTCCGGTCCGCCGGGCGCCTCGCCGGGGGGGCCGCCGTGGTCGTGGATGAAGGGGGGGCGGAGCTGCGAGGCGTCGTTCGCTACGTCGGGAGCGTGGAGGAGCCCGCCTACTCCTCCCTGCTGCCGGGGACCTTCTTTGGAGTTGAACTGCAGGTGGGATGAGAACAAACACCTGTCAGCATTTCCTCAGGTGTTCACACTGCCACCTGCAGGTAGCTGAGAACATGATAGATCCAGATGCATGATGGGAAATGTACTGATTCCCAAAGTTAGGAGCAGGTTTGACGTGGAACTGCGTCGTCGTCCTCTGCAGTTGTCATGGTAACTGCTGTGACTCTGCCCACCCAGGGGGAAGACGAGGGGAAGGGGAGGACGGACGGGACCTACCTGTCCAAAAGCCTCTTCACCTGTCCCAAAGACTGCGGCCTGTTTGTTCCGTTCTCCAAACTGAGGGCGGCGGCCCCCGGGTCGTTGAGCCCCTCCCCCTCCCCGCTGGCGCCCGGGGACAGGGTGACGTACTTCATCAGTGACGAGTATCGCCACGGGATGGTGGTGGACCTGCAGGACCACGCCGGACAGACGACGGTTTGGATCTCCACCGTAAGGCCCGGGGGGGGCACGCTAATGCTAATGCTAACCCCGACAGCCAATCAGAAATGAGGACGGTTCTTTGTTTTCAGGATAAAGACGAGAACGGAAAGACGGGAGGGGAAGTGGAAGTTCCTCTGGACTGCGTCGCTAAAGGGGAGGTGCCTACAGGTGTGAGAACCTCTGGCTTGTTCTGCTCTGTGTTCTACGTCTGACCCGGTACGTTCCCCTGCTGAAGGGGAGGTGCCTACAGGTGTGAGAACCTCTGGCTTGTTCTGCTCTGTGTTCTACGTCTGACCCGGTACGTTCCCCTGCTGAAGGGGAGGTGCCTACAGGTGTGAGAACCTCTGGCTTGTTCCGCTCTGTGTTCTACGTCTGACCCGGTACGTTCCCCTGCTGAAGGGGAGGTGCCTACAGGTGTGAGAACCTCTGGCTTGTTCTGCTCTGTGTTCTACGTCTGACCCGGTACGTTCCTCTGCAGGGCCTGAGAGCGTGGGCACCGAACCTGCCCCGGTTCTGCCCGGCACCGATCTGAGCGTCAACTCTCTCGTGGAGGTGACCTTGGCTTCCGGGAATTCCTTCGGCATCATCCGCTGGATCGGGACGTTCCCCGATCGGCACGAAGTCCTGGCCGGACTGGAGCTGGTACTGGTCCCGCTGGCGTGTTGCCGGGCAGATTACAGTCTCTGGGGTTGTTCTGTTCTGTTCATGTCCGTCTGCAGGAGGAGGATGTGGGCGTGACCGACGGATGCTTCAGAAACCAGCGTCTGTTCAGCTGCCCCCCCAGGAGGGGTCTGTTGATCAGGCTCAACGCCTGCCGTCCCGACTCCCGGTTCCGGAGCACGTCAGCCAATCACGCGGAGAGGAGGGACCAACAACGAGGTCTCGTCTCAGGTAGCCGCTGGTCCTGCCAGATGTTTGGCTACAAACCACCGAGTAGAACCAGCAAAGGGTTTCTCATCGTGTCCCCTTTAATGGGGGATGTTGATTGGTCTGACCAGCAGGGGCGGAGCTCAGCGCTGGTCAGCTGGAGACGTTTCCTCCTATCGGCACCGAGCAGGTGAACCAGATTCTGATTGGACGAATGAAGGGCATCCAAGGTCACCACAACTCCTGCTACATGGATGCTGCCCTCTTCAGGTGAGGAGGACGTCTTCGCGTGGACACCGAGGACCCCGCCCCCTTTATCTGATGTCTGTCCTCCTGCCTCCAGCCTGTTCTCCTGCTCCTCCGTGTTGGACTCCATGCTGTTTAAATCCACGGCGCCGCAGGACGCCCCCGTCCAGAAGACCCTGCTCCACGACATCGTCAACCCTCTGCGCAGGTGAGAGCGCCGCGCTGGGTCGGCGGGCGTCGCCGGGCGTGTCTGACTGTCCGTTCTGTGCAGTAAGGGGTTCGTGGGGGGGCGGTCCATCATGAAGCTCCGGCAGCAGCTGCAGCAACACGGTTACAGCCACTCCTTCACCACGGAGGAGAAAGGTCAGCCAACGCCGTCTCCTCGTTGAGCGTCCTCACCTGGTCCTCACCTGGTCCTCACCTGGTCCGTCCGTCTGTCCGTCCAGATCCGGAGGAGTTCCTCACCGTCATCATGCACCACATCCTGGCGCTGGACCCTCTGCTGAAGATGTAGGCTCCTCCCACCGCGCCGCAGCGCCGCGTAGCTGCAGCTCAGCTGACCTAACGGCAGATCTCCGTCCCGTGCAGCTCGGCGGGCGGGGCCGCGGGCGGGGCCGTGCAGCAGAGCTACTCCTACCAGATCTTCCTGGACCAGAACCACAGCCTGGTTCTGCCCACGGTCCAGCAGCTGCTGGAGCATTCTTTCCACAGTGCGGGCCTCAAGCTGGCAGAGGTGAGCCAGGAAGGTTCTGCCTCCTCCTCCGGCTCGTCTGGTGGAACGTTCCTCCCATGAGGAGACGGGCCCCGCCCCCCCCTTTCATTGTCCCCTGCCCACAGGTGCCGTCCTGCCTCATCCTCCAGATGCCTCGCTTTGGGAAGAAGTTCAAGATGTTTGAGAAGATCGTTCCGTCTCTGGAGCTGGACATCACCGACCTCCTGTCTGAAGGTACCGCCCAGCACGCGGGCGGACGCCGCCCCCCCCCAGGTGGGCGTGGCGGACTCAAACGTGTGCTGTGCTTCAGTTCCTCAGCAGTGCATGCTGTGTGGACGCTTGGCGCAGGAAGAGTGCACCGACTGTTTCACCGACCGGCTGTTCAGCCAGACGGGATTCAAAGTCTTCTGCAAGACGTGCTCCTGTCAGGTGACCTCCTCACCTCCGAGGGGCGGAGCTATAAAGGGGCATGTTTAATTAAAAGCCACTGGAGCGTGTCTACTCGGTCTGTCCTCGTTAGCCCTGAGCAGTACGAGCTAAAGATGCTAACGAGATTATTCCCTCTTCTGATAGGTCACTGGATCCCGTTTTTGGCTCCAGGTCTATACAGTGAAACGTCCCGTGTTGCTCCAGGTCTATAGAGTGAAACGTCCCGTGTTGTTCCAGGTCTATAGAGTGAAACGTCCCGTGTTGCTCCAGGTCTAAAGAGTGAAACGTCCCGTGTTGCTCCAGGTCTATAGAGTGAAACGTCCCGTGTTGTTCCAGGTCTATAGAGTGAAACGTCCCGTGTTGTTCCAGGTCTATAGAGTGAAACGTCCCGTGTTGTTCCAGGTCTATAGAGTGAAACGTCCCGTGTTGTTCCAGGTCTATAGAGTGAAACGTCCCGTGTTGTTCCAGGTCTATAGAGTGAAACGTCCCGTGTTGTTCCAGGTCTATAGAGTGAAACGTCCCGTGTTGCTCCAGGTCTATAGAGTGAAACGTCCCGTGTTGTTCCAGGTCTATAGAGTGAAACGTCCCGTGTTGTTCCAGGTCTATAGAGTGAAACGTCCCGTGTTGTTCCAGGTCTATAGAGTGAAACGTCCCGTGTTGTTCCAGGTCTATAGAGTGAAACGTCCCGTGTTGTTCCAGGTCTATAGAGTGAAACGTCCCGTGTTGTTCCAGGTCTATAGAGTGAAACGTCCCGTGTTGTTCCAGGTCTATAGAGTGAAACGTCCCGTGTTGTTCCAGGTCTATAGAGTGAAACGTCCCGTGTTGTTCCAGGTTTATAGAGTGAAACGTCCCGTGTTGTTCCAGGTCTACAGAGTGAAACGTCCCGTGTTGTTCCAGGTCTGTAGAGTGAAACGTCCCGTGTTGTTCCAGGTCTGTAGAGTGAAACGTCCTGTGTTGTTCCAGGTCTATAGAGTGAAACGTCCCGTGTTGTTCCAGGTCTATAGAGTGAAACGTCCCGTGTTGCTCCAGGTCTATAGAGTGAAACGTCCCGTGTTGTTCCAGGTCTATAGAGTGAAACGTCCCGTGTTGTTCCAGGTCTATAGAGTGAAACGTCCCGTGTTGTTCCAGGTCTATAGAGTGAAACGTCCCGTGTTGCTCCAGGTCTATAGAGTGAAACGTCCCGTGTTGTTCCAGGTCTATAGAGTGAAACGTCCCGTGTTGTTCCAGGTCTATAGAGTGAAACGTCCCGTGTTGTTCCAGGTCTATAGAGTGAAACGTCCCGTGTTGTTCCAGGTCTATAGAGTGAAACGTCCCGTGTTGTTCCAGGTCTATAGAGTGAAACGTCCCGTGTTGCTCCAGGTCTAAAGAGTGAAACGTCCCGTGTTGCTCCAGGTCTATAGAGTGAAACGTCCCGTGTTGTTCCAGGTCTATAGAGTGAAACGTCCCGTGTTGCTCCAGGTCTATAGAGTGAAACGTCCCGTGTTGCTCCAGGTCTATAGAGTGAAACGTCCCGTGTTGTTCCAGGTCTATAGAGTGAAACGTCCCGTGTTGTTCCAGGTCTACAGAGTGAAACGTCCCGTGTTGTTCCAGGTCTGTAGAGTGAAACGTCCCGTGTTGTTCCAGGTCTATAGAGTGAAACGTCCCGTGTTGCTCCAGGTCTAAAGAGTGAAACGTCCCGTGTTGCTCCAGGTCTATAGAGTGAAACGTCCCGTGTTGTTCCAGGTCTATAGAGTGAAACGTCCCGTGTTGTTCCAGGTCTACAGAGTGAAACGTCCCGTGTTGTTCCAGGTCTGTAGAGTGAAACGTCCTGTGTTGTTCCAGGTCTATAGAGTGAAACGTCCCGTGTTGCTCCAGGTCTAAAGAGTGAAACGTCCCGTGTTGCTCCAGGTCTATAGAGTGAAACGTCCCGTGTTGTTCCAGGTCTATAGAGTGAAACGTCCCGTGTTGCTCCAGGTCTATAGAGTGAAACGTCCCGTGTTGCTCCAGGTCTATAGAGTGAAACGTCCCGTGTTGTTCCAGGTCTATAGAGTGAAACGTCCCGTGTTGTTCCAGGTCTACAGAGTGAAACGTCCCGTGTTGTTCCAGGTCTGTAGAGTGAAACGTCCCGTGTTGTTCCAGGTCTATAGAGTGAAACGTCCCGTGTTGCTCCAGGTCTAAAGAGTGAAACGTCCCGTGTTGCTCCAGGTCTATAGAGTGAAACGTCCCGTGTTGCTCCAGGTCTATAGAGTGAAACGTCCCGTGTTGCTCCAGGTCTATAGAGTGAAACGTCCCGTGTTGCTCCAGGTCCACAGCCACCCTCACCGCCGGTCCCACCGGCGGGCGCCGCTGGCCGTTCCTGAGGGGTACCTGAGTTCGGGGGCTCCTCGCACGCTGGCCAGAGACCAGCTGGAGCTGTTCGCCGTGCTCTGCATCGAGACCAGCCACTACGTGTCCTTCATCAAGTACGGCCCGGACGCCCACGACTGGCTCTTCTTCGACAGCATGGCGGACAGGCAGGGTGAGTGTTTGGACACCTGCCCTCTGCCGGCGCCTCATTGGTCCGCGTGATCTTCAACGGTGTCCTGTGTTCAGGTGGGGAGGACGGATTCAACATCCCGGAGGTGCACACCTGTCCCGAGGTGGGCACGTACCTGAACATGTCCCCGGCGGAGCTGGCCAGTCAGGTGCCTCGAGGCATGGAGGGCGTGGCCAAACGGCTGTTTTGTGACGCCTACATTTACCTGTACCAGAGCAGCAGCATGTACCTGTACTGCTGAGGGAACGCCGCAGCAGGAAGCACCAAATACGGTCGTGTGGGCTGCTTGGACGCTTTGTGGGTTTAGTCGTATCCATGGCGATGCCCTGTCCCGTGCTTTTTTATTTCCGGCAGCATGTCTTCTGTACCGAGAAGGAAAAGAGCAAAGTTAAAGTCGGATGATGTCACAGCGAACAAATAAAGTGTCGTGTTCTCCGATAACGATTTCTATTCAATAACATGGGTTTGTATTTTAAGTACTTTAAATACTCCTTCCTTGAACTTACTGGAATGTTTTTCAATATTCATGAACAATTTATTCCATTTAATTTTGTCTTTGATTTGTTGTACTTTAATTTAAACGCTTGTGATCCGGTTTTTGGAATAAATAAATGACGTTGCCTCCGTAGTTCTTCTTCTTCTGCGTTGAAAGGTCGCCGGCGTTCCGACGCTTCCTTCTCTTCTGGGTCCATGTTTGCGTTTCTTCTTATCTTCTCCTACGAGACGGCCCCCACCATATTTGGAGGTTCCGCGTTGACACAAGAGAGACGTGACTTTCAAAGTAGTCCCTCAGACTCGAGGAGTACATTTACTCCATTACTCTCATGTCGGCGCGCCGCGTCCTCTCAGGGAGGAGCGCCGTGACGCGCGCAGTCGAGTCCGGCTCTGCTCCGCGCGTCACGCGAACCTTCGTCTGCACCGGTTACCGGACAGGCACTGGCTCCGTTACCGGGGGGGGGGGGGGGCTGACACCAGCGCTGGACCGCTTCGTACATTTCAATCCTCAACGTGAACGAAGCGTTGGCGCGCGGGAAGCTCACCTCCGGAGGCGCGCGCTACTGGTGAGTGCTGAAAGGAGACCTGCCATTGATTGGCGATTGATCGATACCTTTTTGAAACAACTGATTGTCACTTTTGTGCTGCATCGATCTGCATCATCAGACTGCGCATTTGTGTAAAGTTAAAAATCTCATTTTCACCAGACAAATAAAATGTCTAAAGTATTCATATAAATCTGTTATGAGGATTAAATCACGTGATTTAATCCCATCTAGATTATTCTGTGGGATTTGATGATTCAAACTGTTTTACAAACCTATTCATTACATTTGAGCGCTTCTTAAATATCAAAGATGAAAATGTAATTATTAAAGATCAAATGGAAACTTTGAAAAACCATTAAAGCTGCGATTCAGAGAGGAAAATATTCCCATTCAATCTGATGGATTAAACTTGTTCTCCATCAGATGCTGGCTCACCTGTTAGAATCGAAGTGCCTTATTGGTGACTGTAGGCTTTTATTGATCCTGTGTTATTAGCTCCTTCCTCCAGACTGTGCTGCATTTCTGATCGGTGATCACTTGATCTGTTTTTATTACATTTCACCGGCCTTAATGCTTCTCTAATGTTGGATCAAACAAAGTGATCGGATACTGGCGTAAAATAAAACAATAAACATAAATCATCATTAGCAGCAAGATGCTGAGTTGGTGAGTCTGCAGCTGCTGGATAGAAATATTCAACCGTCGTCATCCAAGCATGTCAGAGCAGCAAAAAACTGGTGTGGATTAAATCGGCATTGATTCTGGAATGATCAGGATTAAATCGGCATTGATTCTGGAATGATCAGGATAAATCTGCATTTATTCTGGAATGACCAGGATTAAATCTGCATTTATTCTGGAATGACCAGGATTAAATCTGCATTGATTCTACAATAATCAGGATTAAATCTGCATTGATTCTACAATAATCAGGATTAAATCTGCATTGATTCTACAATAATCAGGATTAAATCTGTATTGATTCTATAATGACCAGGATTAAATCTGCATTTATTCTGGAATGAGCAGGATTAAATCTGTATTGATTCTATAATGACCAGGATTAAATCTGCATTTATTCTCTAATGATCAGGATTAAATCTGTATTGATTCTGGAATGATCAGGATTAAATCGGCATTGATTCTGGAATGATCAGGATTAAATCTGCATTGATTCTACAATAATCAGGATTAAATCTGCATTGATTCTACAATAATCAGGATTAAATCTGTATTGATTCTATAATGACCAGGATTAAATCTGCATTTATTCTCTAATGATCAGGATTAAATCTGTATTGATTCTGGAATGATCAGGATTAAATCTGTATTGATTCTATAATGACCAGGATTAAATCTCCATTGATTCTATAATAATCAGGATTAAATCTGCATTGATTCTGGAATGATCAGGGTTAAATCTGCATTTATTCTCTAATGATCGGGATTAAATCTGTATTGATTCTGGAATGATCAAGATTAAATCTGCATTGATTCTGGAATGATCAGGATTAAATCCGCATTGATTCTAATGACCAGGATTAGATCTACATTGATTCTATAATGACCAGGATTAAATCTGCATTGATTCTATAATAGTCAGGATTAAATCTGCATTGATTCTGGAATGATCAGGATTAAATCTGCATTGATTCTATAATAGTCAGGATTAAATCTGCATTGATTCTGGAATGATCAGGATTAAATCTGCATTGATTCTAATGACCAGTATTAGATCTTTGATTCTAATGATCAGGATTAGATCTGCATTGATTCTAATGACCAGGATTAGATCTACATTGATTCTATAATGATCAGGATTAAATCTGCATTTATTCTAGTAACGACCCAGATTAAATGACGCTGCGACGTCAGCTGCTGCCATTTGGATGGAGTGCACGTTGAGATGGCAGCTCCACGCACACACACACACACACGCACACGCACGCACACACACGCACACGCGCACACACACACACGCGCACACACACACGCACACACACGCACGCACACGCACACGCACACACACGCACACGCACACACACGCACACGCGCACACACACACACGCGCACACACACACACGCGCACACACACACGCACACACACGCGCACACACACGCACGCGCACACACGCACGCGCGCACACACGCACACACACAGACGCACACGCACACGCACACACACACACACACGCACGCACACGCACACACACACACACAGACACGCACACACACAGACACGCACACACACACACGCACACACACACACACACACGCACGCACACGCACACGCGCACACGCGCACGCACGCACACACGCACACACACACACACACACACAGACACGCACACACACGCACACGCACGCACACGCACACACACACACAGACACACAGACACGCACACACACACACACACACGCGCACACACAGACACGCACACACACGCACACAGACACGCACACACACACACACACACACACACACACACACGCACACACACACACACACACACGCACACACACACACACACACACACGCGCACACACGGCTCTGCACCGAGTCCAGCTGTTATCTCACTTTAAGGAGTTCTTCTGACGTCTGGTTTGGTTCTGAGGCTGCCAGGACCACATAGACGAGGGGGGGGGGGGGGGGGGTAAATAAATACAGTCAGTATCAACAGTAGATTGTACATTCTGAGCGATGTGGATAGATTCATCCTCGAGGGTCCAGAGGGTGGTGGTGGCTTATGGCTCTGCTGGGACTGATCAGTGCCAGCACGCTGACGATATAAACGTGGGTTTATGTTGCATAGAAGTACCTGAGTCAGGTAGATTTCTGCCGGTCAGTGTTCTATTCCCGTTGGACATTAATGTCTCCTTGTCCGTCCCCAGACGGAGGACATGCATCCAGACTGCGTCCTGGTCTTCCAGCACATGAAGGCTCAAGAGGAATGCAGCCAGATCCTCAAAGAGGAGGCGAAGAACCGCTCCGCCAGGACAGGTCTGGTTCCGACCCGCCTAGTCCAGTACGGCTCAGGTAGAGGTCTGGTTCCGACCCGCCTAGTCCAGTACGGCTCAGGTAGAGGTCTGGTTCCGACCCGCCTAGTCCAGTACGGCTCAGGTAAAGGTCTGGTTCCGACCCGCCTAGTCCAGTACGGCTCAGGTAGAGGTCTGGTTCCGACCCGCCTAGTCCAGTACGGCTCAGGTAAAGGTCTGGTTCCGACCCGCCTAGTCCAGTACGGCTCAGGTAAAGGTCTGGTTCCGACCCGCCTAGTCCAGTACGGCTCAGGTAGAGGTCTGGTTCCGACCAACCATGGTAATCCATGACATCAGAGATGAGGTCATGATGACATCACCGCCTTCCTCAGACATCACATGACACACGTGATGCCATCCTGGACGACCACACAACACCAAATATGGGCGTGTGTTCTTTGGCTGTTTATGGGATGGATATTTCAGGTCGGGGGGGGGGGGGGGGGGCGCTGGATCAGTCCAGGAGGAGGAAGACGAGGGAGTCGAGTCGTGTGCAGTCTAAAGCTCTCCTCCTCCTCCTGCTCCTCGGCGCCTCCCTTATCGCGGGACGGTGTTTACGGGAGGACGGACATTCCTCTAGCAGCAGCGGTAACCCCCCCTCCAGACATCAATCAGTTCTTTGAAACTCTCCTCACCTGTCCTCCTCTGCGACCACACACAGACGGGCCCTTACCTGCCAGGTGAGGTGCTGAACGCTTGTCTCCTCCCCTCAGGTTGTCCGGCGGCGTGGGATGAGATCCTCTGCTGGCGTCGCGCTGAGGTGGGACGGGTGGTCGGCGTGTCGTGTGCCAACATCTCCCTGTTCGCCAACAATCAAGGTGAACCTGCACCTGCGTCAAAAACCAAAGGCCCAGGTGGAGGCGGTCCTCGCCGTGGGCACCGCCTCCACCTGGGCCCGGTGTCATCCGGATCCAGTTAGTCTACCTGCAGAACAAACGTCCTCATTCCGTCCACGATGATGTCATCATGAAACCACGCGACCACGGCGGCTAAAGATCTGACGCAGCAGAATGAAAGCGGAATAAAGAGATTTCCAGAATTCTCAATTAGATTTAAGACGAACAGGAAGCAGATCAATAAAGATTTAATCCTCTTAAACCGATTGAAGCGTGTAGCTGCAGGCGGTTTGGATCTATTGGAGCATAATGGCGGCCGTAGATCAGCCCCTAAACCCGAGCACAGCTGGGACGCAAACCCCCAGTGAGGGACTCGAGCCACTTCCTGCCGTTCTCCCGGTACGAGGGACGGAGCACCGAGCCCATGCTCGCGGAACGTTGCGTTGGGTGGGATCAGGAGGAGGCGGTTGCCGTTGACGACCTGGTCGTTCCCGGACCGCTGCATCCATGTGATCGGATCCAGTCCGTCCAACCAGGAGGCTGCAGCGTGTTCAGGATGGCGAGGGAGGACTGCCGCTGCCCTGGAGCTCCAGCCTTCAACCCACAACCTGCAGGCGCCGCGAGGCTGATGCTCCGCCCACGACGACGCCCACACCGTCCTCGGCTGCGGCTCCACAGCACCGCAGGCCTTTCATCCTCCCTCTAAAACCAGCAGAACCCGCCGAGCCGCTGCCCGTCATGGCCGCCACCGAGTTTTTAACTGGTGATCTGGATCAGCACCAGAAGGTTCTGGATGGTTCTTACATCAGGATCTACACCGTCCACACGGTGATCTGGATCAGCACCAGGAGGTTCTGGATGGTTCTTACATCAGGATCTACACCGTCCACACGGTGATCTGGATCAGCACCAGGAGGTTCTGGATGGTTCTGGTATCTTTATACACCAACATGAAAAGTCAAAGTGAATCAGAGCTGATGTTTATTTTTAACTGATTCTTAATCCATAAATGAGTTTAATGTTAAAATGTAATCTTTGTTCCTGACCTCATTCTGGATCAGAACCAGGAGACGTGTTTCATGATGGTTCATGTGCTGACAGAACCAGAACCTTCTGGATTCTCTCCTGCTAATCCTGCGTCTCTGTCTCGTCTCTTTCTGAGCTTTTAGGGTACATCTTCAGGAACTGCACCGAGGACGGCTGGTCCGATCTGTACCCGTCCTACGAGGAGGCCTGCGTGTTCACGGACTACGAGGAGACGGAACCGGAGGTAACCGGTTCTGACATATCAGCGTAGTCCGTTCTCTGTACTTGCTCTGCCCTCTGTTCCACACCAGCAGGCCGTGGAACTGCTGACGGACATGCTGTCGTTAGCGTGAACCCGAACCTGACCGTCGTCCACGCTTTCCTGGAACAAAGGCGTCGCCTGCTAATGAAGCTGTTCCTGGAACAAAGGCGTCGCCTGCTAATGAAGCTGTTCCTGGAACAAAGGCGTCGCCTGCTAATGACGTTGTTCCTGGAACAAAGGCGTCGCCTGCTAATGAAGCTGTTCCTGGAACAAAGGCGTCGCCTGCTAATGACGCTGTTCCTGGAACAAAGGCGTCGCCTGCTAATGAAGCTGTTCCTGGAACAAAGGCGTTGCCTGCTAATGAAGCTGTTCCTGGAACAGAGGTGTCGCCTGCTAATGAAGCTGTTCCTGGAACAAAGGCGTCGTCTGCTAATGAAGCTGTTCCTGGAACAAAGGCGTCGCCTGCTAATGAAGCTGTTCCTGGAACAAAGGCGTCGCCTGCTAATGAAGCTGTTCCTGGAACAAAGGCGTCGCCTGCTAATGACGTTGTTCCTGGAACAAAGGCGTCGCCTGCTAATGAAGCTGTTCCTGGAACAAAGGCGTCGCCTGCTAATGAAGCTGTTCCTGGAACAAAGGCGTCGCCTGCTAATGAAGCTGTTCCTGGAACAAAGGCGTCGTCTGCTAATGAAGCTGTTCCTGGAACAAAGGCGTCGCCTGCTAATGACGCTGTTCCTGGAACAAAGGCGTCGCCTGCTAATGACGCTGTTCCTGGAACAAAGGCGTCGCCTGCTAATGAAGCTGTTCCTGGCGCTACCAGGCTTGCGTCGGACCTTTCCCGTCTCCGTGGACCGTGTTGGCGTTCGGCGTGTCAGAAACTCATGCGCTGCTTCTCCACAAATCCAATACTCACATGGACGCTCCGTGTCTCTTCCCATTTCCCCCAGACCTCGTACTTCTCCACCTTCAGACAGGTGTACACCGCGGGCTACGCCACCTCCCTCATCGCTCTTGTATTGGCTATTCTCGTCTTCACCGTGTTCAGGTAACGTCTCCCAGGTTACAGTGTCGCCCTTCAGGACAAACACAAAGACTAGCGCCACCCAGTGGTTGAAATGCATTCTCTCAGGAAGTTTCGCTGCACCAGGAACTACATCCACATCAACCTCTTCTTCTCCTTCATCCTGCGGGCGAGCGCCGTCTTCATCAAAGATGGCGTCCTGTTCTCTGATGAAACCTTGGACCACTGCTTCATGTCAACTGTGAGTATGACGGCGAGGCTGCCGGTCCATTAGAGCAGCGGTCCCCAACCACCGGCCCGCGGCCCGGTACCGGTCCGTGAGGCTTTGTTACCGGGCCGCACAGAAAGAATAACTCATTTATACAATTTCCGTTGTATCGATTGTAAGCGTCTAAGACCCTGGATTAAAAAACAAGAACTCTGAAATAAAAGACCAGAACCCTGGAATAAAAGGCAATAACTCTGGATTAAAAGACCAGAACCCTGGAATAAAAGACCAGAACCCTGGAATAAAAGACCAGAACCCTGGAATAAAAGGCAATAACTCTGGATTAAAAGACCAGAACCCTGGAATAAAAGGCAATAACTCTGGATTAAAAGACCAGAACCCTGGAATAAAAGACCAGAACCCTGGAATAAAAGGCAATAACTCTGAAATAAAAGACCAGAACCCTGGAATAAAAGGCAATAACTCTGGATTAAAAGACCAGAACCCTGGAATAAAAGACCAGAACCCTGGATTAAAAAACAAGAACTCTGAAATAAAAGACCAGAACCCTGGAATAAAAGGCAATAACTCTGGATTAAAAGTCCAGAACCCTGGAATAAAAGACCAGAACCCTGGAATAAAAGACCAGAACCCTGGAATAAAAGGCAATAACTCTGGATTAAAAGACCAGAACCCTGGAATAAAAGGCAATAACTCTGGATTAAAAGTCCAGAACCCTGGAATAAAAGACCAGAACCCTGGATTAAAAGTCCAGAACCCTGGAATAAAAGACCAGAACCCTGGAATAAAAGGCAATAACTCTGGATTAAAAATCCGGAACCCTGGAATAAAAGGCAATAACTCTGGATTAAAAGACCAGAACCCTGGATTAAAAGTCCAGAACCCTGGAATAAAAGGCAATAACTCTGGATTAAAAGACCAGAACCCTGGAATAAAAGGCAATAACTCTGGATTAAAAGACCAGAACCCTGGAATAAAAGACCAGAACCCTGGAATAAAAGGCAATAACTCTGGATTAAAAGACCAGAACCCTGGAATAAAAGGCAATAACTCTGGATTAAAAGTCCAGAACCCTGGAATAAAAGACCAGAACCCTGGAATAAAAGGCAATAACTCTGGATTAAAAGACCAAAACCCTGGAATAAAAGGCAATAACTCTGGATTAAAAGACCAGAACCCTGGAATAAAAGGCAATAACTCTGGATTAAAAGTCCAGAACCCTGGAATAAAAGACCAGAACCCTGGATTAAAAAACAAGAACCCTGGAATAAAAGACCAGAACCCTGGAATAAAAGGCAATAACTCTGGATTAAAAGACCAGAACCCTGGATTAAAAGTCCAGAACCCTGGAATAAAAGACCAGAACCCTGGATTAAAAGGCAACAATGTGGAATATATTAAACATACAAACATGACCATGAAGGACAAAGCAATTATTGCGACCACCGTTTATGGTGAGAAGATATTGGTGTAATAATTGTTTAATAGTTATTGAAAGTCCATAATATGAAGTTTATTTTAAGATTATATTCCTCTTTTTTAATTTAATTACCTCCCGGTCCCGGTCAGTGGCAGGAAGAAGGTTGGGGGCCGCCGCATTCGATCCTGACGAGGTCATAGCCCCGATTTCGACCCGCAATGGATGACCCCGCCCCTTGTTGTCTGGATGACCCCGCCCCTTCTTGTCTGGATGATCCCGCCCCTTCTTGTCTGGATGACCCCGCCCCTTGTTGTCTGGATGGCCCCGCCCCTTGTTGTCTGGATGGCCCCGCCCCTTCTTGTCTGGATGACCCCGCCCCTTCTTGTCTGGATGACCCCGCCCCTTCTTGTCTGGATGATCCCGCCCCTTCTTGTCTGGATTACCCCGCCCCTTCTTGTCTGGATGATCCCGCCCCTTCTTGTCTGGATGACCCCGCCCCTTGTTGTCTGGATGACCCCGCCCCTTCTTGTCTGGATGACCCCGCCCCTTCTTGTCTGGATGACCCCGCCCCTTCTTGTCTGGATGACCCCGCCCCTTCTTGTCTGGATGATCCCGCCCCTTCTTGTCTGGATGATCCCGCCCCTTCTTGTCTGGATGATCCCGTCCCTCGTTGTCTGGATGACCCCGCCCCTTCTTGTCTGGATGATCCCGCCCCTTCTTGTCTGGATGACCCCGCCCCTTGTTGTCTGGATGACCCCGCCCCTTCTTGTCTGGATGACCCCGCCCCTTCTTGTCTGGATGATCCCGCCCCTTGTTGTCTGGATGACCCCGCCCCTTCTTGTCTGGATGACCCCGCCCCTTCTTGTCTGGATGACCCCGCCCCTTCTTGTCTGGATGACCCCGCCCCTTGTTGTCTGGATGACCCCGCCCCTTCTTGTCTGGATGACCCCGCCCCTTGTTGTCTCTGACCCAGACTTCCTGTAAATCGGCCGTGACCTTCTTCCAGTTCAGCATCTTGGCCAACTACTTCTGGCTGCTGGTGGAGGGCGTGTACCTGCAGACGCTGCTGGCGCTCACCTTCGTTTTCCAGAGGAAGTATTTCTGGTGGTACATCCTCATCGGCTGGGGTGGGTTCGTGTCCCCGTCTCTACTTAGTCCTCTATTCCGAGTCCTTCTGATGATCAGCTCTTCCTGCTTGTCTCAGGTCTCCCGACGACGATCATCTCGGCGTGGATCTTCACTCGCAGCTTCCACGACGACAGGGGGTAAAAATATTCACATCTCATAGCTGCTGGGGGTATTTACCGGCTGTAACTCTGCTGGGGGTATTTACCGGCTGTAACCCTGCTGGGGGTATTTACCGGCTGTAACTCTGCTGGGGGTATTTACCGGCTGTAACCCTGCTGGGGGTATTTACCGGCTGTAACTCTGCTGGGGGTATTTACCGGCTGTAACCCTGCTGGGGGTATTTACCGACTGTAACCCTGCTGGGGGTATTTACCGGCTGTAACCCTGCTGGGGGTATTTACCGGCTGTAACCGTCCTGGGGGTATTTACCGGCTGTAACTCTGCTGGGGGTATTTACCGACTGCCCTTGCTTTATGCTAACCAGAGGCAGTTTACCTGTCCACCTCATCGATGAACACCTCGTGTCTACCTGCTGTGTGTCTCAGGTGCTGGGATGACACAGACGTGGCTTTCATCTGGTGGATCATCAAAGCTCCCATAACTGCGTCGCTACTGGTGAGTCTGGATCAGACGTGGATTAGAAGAGTCGTCTGGATCAGACGGGGATTAGAAGAGTCGTCTGGATCAGACGGGGATTAGAAGAGTCGTCTGGATCAGACGGGGATTAGAAGAGTCGTCTGGATCAGACGTGGATTAGAAGAGTCGTTTCGGGAAGAAAAACATCTGGATTTTCCCATTTACTTATATTGGAGGCATTAAATTCACTCACCAAAAATCATTGTCATCAAGAGATTGAAAAATTTGAGAGATGAATGAATTATAATCTGAAATTAACTAATTTAACTCATTCAGTACCAGCCATTCCTTCTATGTTTCATCAATGATGACATCATCAGTCTGGGTGACGCCCTGAGGGCCGCCGCCCGTCCAGCGTCACGCTGTGATGAAATCCTTCACTCTTCATTTGTTTAAGTGTAGGTGAACTTCATCATCTTCATCAATGTGATGCGCATCCTGGTCCAGAAGCTGCGGTCTCCCGGCGTTGGCGGCAGCGACGCCAGTCACTTTAAGTAAGAGAAGTTCCTCCAGGCGATGAAGACTCGTAGACGTCTTCATCGCCCTCTACCATCTCCGCAGGAGGCTGGCCCGGTCCACGCTGCTCCTCATCCCTCTGTTCGGGACGCACTACGTGGTGTTTGCCTTCCTGCCCGAGAACACCGGAGCGGAGGCTCGGCTCTTCATC
This sequence comes from Brachionichthys hirsutus, assembly GCF_040956055.1. Lineage (NCBI taxonomy): Eukaryota > Metazoa > Chordata > Actinopteri > Lophiiformes > Brachionichthyidae > Brachionichthys > Brachionichthys hirsutus. The sequence continues at coordinate 14,996,543 of NC_090905.1, read as the reverse complement.
GAGCTCGGCCTGGGGTCCTTTCAGGTGAGTCGCACCTGAGGCTCCCTGATGAGGCGGGGTGGAGGTGGTTCTTAATGTTGCTTTGCTCTGAAGGGATTCGCCGTGGCTCTGCTCTACTGCTTCCTCAACGGGGAGGTGAGTCCCGCCTCCGGCCGCCTCCCACGAGGTCCGGCGAACTCTACGAGACAGATTTTGAGTTTGCAAAAGGTAAGGGCAATTCTCCCTGCTCTTTGCCTCCTCGCCGTTCCATGCGGACCTCGGTGCTGTTCAGGTCCAAGCCGAACTCAAGAAGCGGTTCTGGAAGTGGCAGACTCAGAGCGACCTGAGGTCCGGTCAGCGACGGCGTACGCTGTTCATCGAGAGCAGCACCGTTACGCAGATATCCGTGCTGGACAAATCCAGCCCCAAAGGTCAGCCGGCCTCGGAGACGCACGCCCTGACGCCCAGAAACGCGTCGGCCGTCTGACCACCGCAAGTCCCGTCCTCCGAAACGGGAACGCCGGCGGCTAAAACCACGGATTGTTGAATGTTTAAGGTACCTTCGGATCCTAGCAGACACTGCTAGCTAGCAGTAGACGCTGACAGCTAGCTAGCAGTAGACGCTGCTAGCTAGCTGTAGACGCTGACAGCTAGCAGCAGACGCTGACAGCTAGCTAGCAGAAGACGCTGACAGCTAGCAGAAGACGCTGACAGCTAGCAGCAGACGCTGACAGCTAGCAGCAGACGCTGCTAGCTAGCTAGCAGCAGACGCTGACAGCTAGCTAGCAGTAGACGCTGCTAGCTAGCTGTAGACGCTGACAGCTAGCTAGCAGTAGACGCTGCTAGCTAGCTAGCAGTAGACGCTGCTAGCTAGCAGCAGACGCTGCTAGCTAGCAGTAGACGCTGACAGCTAGCTAGCAGCAGACGCTGACAGCTAGCTAGCAGAAGACGCTGCTAGCTAGCAGTAGACGCTGCTAGCTAGCAGTAGACGCTGACGCAGGAGATGAAATACACACTTCTCCTTTTGGTCTTTTCTTATTTCATCACCTCTAATCTTCAATCCACTCTCCTAATCTGATGCTCCATCTATAATCTGTGGTTCTATGGAAACAGTGCTTTCTGCAAACAGCTGTTGTTTTTAATCTGCCTAAATGTTTAATACGTTAAAACGTTAACAGCTGGCCGTTTCGTAGATGTCAACACAATAAACGCAACATGCATGTTGTTGTTGTCATTTTGTGTACTCTCTGCTGCCTAATTAAACTACAACACGGATGAAGACTCTTCCTCGGTACCTGAGGAAGAGTCTTCATCTTGGAACGCTTGGATCCGCCTTAAGCACCCCCTGCCCCCTGGTGGTTCCGATCAGTCCACGCAGCGCGCTGCCGGGGTTAAATAATCAATAACACTGATCAAATGGTGACACGCACAGACTCAACTCTGGCTGGTTGCCATGGTAACACTGGTCTCACTGGTCCCACTAACGGCCCGAAGCACAATATCTACAGCGGTAACCATGACGACCGTGGCGAGCGACGATGCTCGGGAGGCGGGTCTCTGGGTCTCTGGGATTAATCTGGGTTTCCATCACGTGTTCGGGGTACGGGTCGGCTAGGCGGGTCCGGCGGCGCTCAGGTGGGCGGGGCCTCGGCCTGCAGGCTGCGTCCCCCCGTTCACCCCGTGCCGGTGCTTCAGGTCCACGGCAAAGTACCGCTTCACCGTCCAGCGGCGCCATTTCCTCTTGATCTCCGATTGCACCTTGAGGGACAGACGTCACAAGGTCATTATTAATGACCCCCCCTTAAGAAGGGTCACATTCATGTTTATAACCAGAGTCCATTTATTGATTCTTTAGATCATTTAGTTGTATTTATTAATGGCTGTATCTATAATTAGCGTATTCCTCAAGATAATAAAGTTTCCCTGAATAAACGGGCGAGCCGTCCGCCTTGAGGGAACCTGGGTAACAAGACCGTGACCTTTAACCTGCAGATGAAACATTTTCTACAGGGTTGTCTCAAACTGTTTAAAACTTCCTTTCTAGCATAAACTCTTAAAGGTAATTACGGGCTGCTGGTTAGCATGTGAAATAGAACCGTCAGTCCTCCACTAGCGATGGAGGGAGGGGCCTAAAGGAGGGTTACCTCTCCGTTCAGGAAGCAGTAGAGGACGGCCACCACGAAGCCCTGAGGAGACACAGAGGGTCCAACCTGAGCTCACGCTGCAGCCGGGCCCAGCCGCTTCTGAACCAGGAGGACCGCTCACCTGGAAGGATCCGAGGCCGAGCTCGAACACCAGCCGCCCCCCCCTGCCGACGCCCTCCGGTGTAGTGGATCCCGAACAGAGGGATGAGGAGCAGCGTGGACCGGGCCAGCCTCCTGCAACGTTTATCGCCCCGCCCCATTTTGTTATTTTGAGAAAGACAAATAAAAACTGAAACAGATAACTAAATCAATACTTAAAGCGAGCACGACTTACAGGTAAATGCTGGACTCGTTTCCTCCGATATCTGGACACTGCAACTTCTGGACGAGGATGATGATGATGCCGATGAAGAGCACAAAGTTGATCTGGAGGAGAATGTTAAAACATCAATGAGTATAGAAAGAATCACGCCTGCGGTCAGGTGGTGTTTTCAAAGCGGTGACGTCATACTATAATGGACGCCAGGACAGGTCCCTTGATCACCCACCAGGTGGCAGCATTGTCATTCATGTCCCAACACCTGAGAGCACAAGGAGCCAATCAGAGCCTGACCTGCTCAAAGACTCCCCTCTGTGGCTCGCTACCTACCCGACGTCATCAAAGTACAGCCTTAGCCCCGCCCAGATGGTCACGCAGAGGGTGGGGCTCCCTGCAAGCACAGCAGCATGAGTCACGCCCCACAGGCTCATGGGTACTACAGGAAGTACACAACATGAGCCCCTACAGGGGACAGCGCGTCACTGCAATGGCAGCAAGTGACTTAAAAGCATCCAACGCATCCGTCCAATCAGAATGCAGCATGTGCGTGTGCGTGCGTGACCTCTCACCCCAACCGATGACGATGTACCAGCAGAAGTGTCTCTTCTCGGGGAAGAAGGTCTCCACCAGCAGAGTGAAGAGGTACAGACCTTCGATGAAGAGCCAGGAGAAGTTGGAGAGGACGCAGTAGTGGAGGAAGGTCATCACGGAAGTCAGACGCCTGAGCCAATCGCCGGGGGGGGAGGAGCCTGGCGTGCAGGTGTTACTCACGGTGAGTACGAAGCAGTGCTCGCTGTCCTCCTGGGCGTAAAGAACGGCGTCCTTGATGAAGACGGATATCGCTCTCAGGATGAAGGACACGAACAGGTTCATGTGGATGAAGTTCCTGGTGCAGCGCAGCTTCCTGGGGGGGGGGGGGGGGGCACTGTCGGATCTATGAGGAAGAACCGGAACGTCCTACCTCTGTGTCCCTCAAACGCCTCACCTGAACCTGCACAGGATGCCCATGGCCGCGGTGAGGGACCCCAGCGAGGTGCTGTAGCCCACGGTGTAGAGGACCTTCAGGGAGACGAAGTCCAGGTCCTAGAGCAGAGCCAGAGCGTTCACATGGTCCCGCCCCCAGAGCGTTCACATGGTCCCGCCCCCAGAGCGTTCACATGGTCACGCCCCCAGAGCGTTCACATGGTCCCGCCCCCAGAGCGTTCACATGGTCACGCCCCCAGAGCGTTCACATGGTCACTCCCCCAGAGGGTTCACATGGTCCCGCCCCCAGAGCGTTCACATGGTCACGCCCCCCAGAGCGTTCACATGGTCACTCCCCCAGAGGGTTCACATGGTCCCGCCCCCAGAGCGTTCACATGGTCACGCCCCCCAGAGCGTTCACATGGTCACGCCCCCCAGAGCGTTCACATGGTCCCGCCCCCAGAGGGTTCACATGGTCCCGCCCCCAGAGGGTTCACATGGTCCCACCCCCCAGAGCGTTCACATGGTCCCGCCCCCCAGAGCGTTCACATGGTCCCAACCCCCCCAGAGGGTTCACATGGTCCCACCCCCCAGAGGGTTCACATGGTCCCACCCCCCAGAGCGTTCACATGGTCCCACCCCCCAGAGCGTTCACATGGTCCCGCCCCCAGAGGGTTCACATGGTCCCGCCCCCAGAGCGTTCACATGGTCCCAACCCCCCCAGAGGGTTCACATGGTCCCGCCCCCAGAGGGTTCACATGGTCCCAACCCCCCCAGAGGGTTCACATGGTCCCGCCCCCAGAACATTCACATGGTCCCGCCCCCAGAGGGTTCACATGGTCCCGCCCCCCAGAGCGTTCACATGGTCCCGCCCCCCAGAGCGTTCACATGGTCCCGCCCCCAGAGGGTTCACATGGTCCCAACCCCCCCAGAGGGTTCACATGGTCCCGCCCCCAGAACATTCACATGGTCCCGCCCCCAGAGGGTTCACATGGTCCCGCCCCCCAGAGCGTTCACATGGTCACGCCCCCAGAGCGTTCACATGGTCACGCCCCCAGAGGGTTCACATGGTCCCGCCCCCAGAGCGTTCACATGGTCCCGCCCCCAGAGGGTTCACATGGTCACGCCCCCAGAGCGTTCACATGGTCCCGCCCCCAGAGCGTTCACATGGCCCCTCCTCCCACTCTACAAACCGAATGGCTGGCGTTTCCTTCCTCGGACATGCAGGCGTCGACGTAATGGGGGGACGTCTCCGA
>NC_090905.1:14959382-14986882 GCF_040956055.1 Brachionichthys hirsutus | reverse complement strand
GTACAGTAGAAGTAGTGCAGAAGTATTAGTATAGTAGTAGTAGTAGTACAGTACAGTAGAAGTAGTGCAATAGTAGTAGTAGTAGTACAGTAGAAGTAGTAGTATAGTAGTAGTACAGTACAGTAGAAATAGTGCAGTAGTAGTATAGTAGTTACAGTAGTAGTAGTACAGTAGTAGTACAGTACAGTAGAAGTAGTGCAGTAGTAGTAGTAGTACAGTAGTAGCAGTAGTACTAGTAGTAGTACAGTAGTAGTAGTATTTGGTTTGTGCGGGCTAAACTGCCAAACTCCAAGTGTCGTAATGAACGTCCTCAGGCATCACAAGTGCATGCCGGGAAGTGTCGTTATTTAGGACATCGTTTCCCGCAGCGGTCTGGGGGCTATAAACTACGTTTCCCAGAATCCCCCGCGCGTTTTCTTCCTTTCACCCTTCCTTCCTGCAGCCTCGGCCCTCCTGCCGTGAAAAGGGAAGATGAGACGCAGAGCGGTCCGCTGACACCGAACCGAGCCTGAACCGACAACCGCAGGAATGGCGGCAGAGCGGCTGCTGACGGACCGGTGCCCGAGCTCTGCTGCTGCTCCGCTGCATTGAACCGGCCACGACAGCCGCCGGAGCAACGGAGCTCAGAGGAGCGGCGGGTGGAGCTGCAGCCTGCCGGGCCGAGCCGAGCCGAGCCGAGCCGGGCCGGGCCGAGCAGAGCAGAGCAGAGCCGGGCCGAGCCGAGCCGAACCGGGCCGAGCCGAGCCGAACCGGGCCGAGCAGAGCCGACGTCATCCCGCCCCGCTAATGATGCTCAGCTAGCTGCAGGTCCAAAGCCTCGTCAGCACCACACCCGAAACTAGACCGGATCCCCCCAGGACCCCCTCAGGTGAGAGTCCGACCTGAGACAGAGCAGCGCGATTCTGACGGTGTGCTGTCAGATTATTACTAAAACTGATACCAGAACCAGAGCAGATCAAACACGAGACAAGGACAGGACACAGATTCAGGTCCGACACCGACCCTGGTCCGGTGTCGGACCTGAATCTGTGTCCTGTCTGTTCTCTGGTGGGGCCCAGAGAGGTTCTGGTCAAAGGCAGGTAAGTGATCAATACTTCATGGTATTAAACTTCTGCAGCAACTTTAGAACTATATTATTAACCTGCTGTATGAGCCCCAGGCCAAAGGTCAAACATGACAGGCCACACCCCCAATCAGTGATGTCACTGGATATTTTGCTCCAGTTTAAATGACGGCCTTGTTCTGGTTCTGATCTGGTACCGGTCTCCGGCAGGATGGAGCGCTCTGGCAGCGTCCAGCTGGACATTCCGGACTTCAGCAACTCGGTTCTGTCCCACCTGAACCAGCTGCGGGTCCAGGGCCGTCTCTGTGACATCGTGGTCAACGTGCAGGGCCAGAGCTTCCGGGCCCACAAGGTGGTCCTCGCCGCCAGCTCGCCGTACTTCCGGGACCACATGTCTCTGGGCCAGATGAGCACCGTGTCGCTGACGGTGATCCGGAACCCGACGGTGTTCGAGCAGCTGCTGTCCTTCTGCTACACGGGCCGGCTCTGCCTGCAGCTCGCCGACATCATCAGCTACCTGACGGCCGCCAGCTTCCTGCAGATGCAGCACATCATCGACCGCTGCACCCAGATCCTGGAGGGCATCCACCTGAAGATCAGCCGGGCCCACCTGGAGGAGGAGCCCATGGGGGAGACGCCGAGCTCCAGGACCGGCAGGACCCTGGAGGTCCGCGGAGGTGGCCTGCGGCTCCTCGGCCCCCGGGGAGGGGCGGAGGTGTGTGAGGCGGTCAGCCCGGCCGAGGAGCCGCTAAGCCCGGCGCCGGAGGTGGAGCACAGCGGGCTGGAGAGATCCGGGGCCACCGCGAGCAAGGGGGGCAAAGAACCCATCCTCCGCATCAACCGGGCCGGTCAGTGGTACGTGGAGACGAGCAGCGAGCCGGAGCGGACCGGCAGCGCCGAGGAGGGCGCCGGCACGGACCGAGTGAGGATCAAGATGGAGAGGATGGAGGAGTGGATCGGAGCGGGGGAGCACCAGGAAGAAGGGGGGCCGGTGGACCAGGGTTCCACCGTGATGATCGACACATCAGGACGCAGCACGCTGGGGGCGGGGCAAGTGGGAGCGCTGGGGGGGCGGAGCTCCCAACCGTCATCCAGCTTCAGCGAGACTGACAGGTGAGTCACAGGGCGGCATCCCAGAGCGGGAAACTGCGTGTTGCTGAATATTTCTGACGTGTTGCTGCGTGTTGCTGAATATTTCTGACGTGTTGCTGCGTGTTGCTGAGTATTTCTGACGTGTTGCTGCGTTTTGCTGAGTATTTCTGACGTGTTGCTGCACGTTGCTTACGTGTTGCTGCGTTTTGCTGAGTATTTCTGACGTGTTGCTGCGTTTTGCTGAGTATTTCTGACGTGTTGCTGCACGTTGCTTACGTGTTGCTGCGTTTTGCTGACGTGTTGCTGCGTGTTGCTGACATGTTGCTGCATTTTGCTGAGTATTTCTGACGTGTTGCTGAGTATTTCTGACGTGTTGCTGCGTATTTCTGACGTGCTGCGTGTTGCTGAGTATTTCTGACGTGTTGCTGACGTGTTGCTGCGTGTTGCTGAGTATTTCTGACGTGTTGCTGACGTGTGTTTGCCCGTCAGGTTCAGTCCCACCGGGAGCGTCGTCGTCCTGACGGAGCGCCAGAGAGCCAAGAGCGAGTCTCCGAGCCGGGCCGACGAGTTACGACAGCAGAGCTGCCAGGTAGGGTTAGGGTTAGCATTAGCATAAACATTTAGCATGTTTATCATTAGCATAAACATTTAGCATGTTTATCATTAGCACAAACATTTAGCATGTTTATCATTAGCATAAACATTTAGCATGTTTATCATTAGCATAAACATTTAGCATGTTTATCATTAGCATAAACATTTAGCATGTTTATCATTAGCACAAACATTTAGCATGTTTATCATTAGCATAAACATTTAGCATGTTTATCATTAGCACAAACATTTAGCATGTTTATCATTAGCATAAACATTTAGCATGTTTAACATTAGCATAAACATTTAGCATGTTTATCATTAGCATAAACATTTAGCATGTTTATCATTAGCACAAACATTTAGCATGTTTATCATTAGCATAAACATTTAGCATGTTTAACATTAGCATAAACATTTAGCATGTTTATCATTAGCATAAACGTTTTCAATGCAGCAGGGGGCGGAGCCATATGCTCTGCAAGTAGGTGGGGCTCCCAGTGATTCAATGGCAGAGCAGAAGGAGACAGTGGCTGATTTTATTCAGGCAGATAACATCGGCGAATAAAATCGCCGATCGCGCAAAATGAAGGAAATCGGCACCGATCGATCGGCCGGCTGATCCCTACCTGTGGGTCATGTCGGGCCGGTATGAGAAACCCACCAGAACCCCCTCAGTCATTAGCCTGACAGGAACAGGAGGCTAACCTCCTCATCTTCCTCTCCCTCGTGGGAGCGTCGGGGTTAAATCTAGGCGTGGTCCAGAACACTGTTGTGTCGTTATCTTGATGTTCCAGGTACGGACACACCTGGGATTTAATTTATGCGACGTGACTGAAGATTGAGTTCCTCCCTTTAATTGAAGGACTCACCTGACAAATTCTGGTTCTGGACCCCGACGAGTCCAGAACCAGAGTGCAGTAGTTTATCCAGAAGCTGACGTTCTGCTCTGCTCCGTAGTAACACGTACTTCTTCCTGTCAGGGGGAGGAGCATGCAGCCTACGACATGGGCGGCTACGAGGACTACCTGAGGGAGCAGGTAGGCGACCGCTGGTTCCGATACAACCCTCGGCTCACCTGCATCTACTGCTGCAAGTCCTTCAACCAGAAGGGCAGCCTGGACCGCCACATGCGGCTGCACATGGGCATCACGCCGTTCGTCTGCCGCATCTGTGGGAAGAAGTACACCCGGAAGGACCAGCTGGAGTACCACATCCGGAAGCACACGGGCAACAAGCCCTTCCACTGCCACGTGTGCGGGAAGAGCTTCCCCTTCCAGGCCATCCTCAACCAGCACTTCCGCAAAAACCACCCAGGCTGCGCCCCCCAGGAAGCCCACAGCGCCTCGCCCGAGACCACCACCGCCTCGGTCACGTCCAGGGGGGGGCCCGGCGACGAGGCCTCCCCGAGCCAGGAGGAGCCGGAGGGAGGCGGCGGCGAGGGTCCCCACGCCTCGGTTTCCACCACGGGGCCCGACTGATCCCCCGAGGGAAACGGGAGGAGGTGTCTCGACCCGTCGCATCCGAAGCTCACAGGAAGTGGACCCCTCCCAGGTCGAAGCGGCGCTACGGGAAACGCCGCTTCAGAGCCGAACTGAGAATGTTCTCCGCTTTAAACCGCATCTACCTTCAGAAACCAAACGGACCAGATTAAGCTCAGATGAAGAATCGCCACACACTCCACAACCTCAAGCGCCGCCGCCGCCGCCGCCGCCGCCGCGTTTCCGTTACAGATTTCTACTTTTCTATTTACAGCCGTTACCGGTTCAGAAGCAGCGCGACAGCAGAATCCTCACATCTGCCTCGAGACAATCCGGAGCGGCGGCTCGTAGTAGTCCCGCCCTCTAAGCGCCGCGTGGGCATAAAGAGGCGTGGCTGCAGGAAACGGATCAGCGAGAAAACAACCGTTTCAGTTCCAGTTTGAACAGAGGTTCGTCTGGCGGGTTTACGACCTGCGTAAAACACCACAGAGATAATACTCCCTCTGACAATCAGGGCGCCAACTACTGGAGTGGATGTGCAATTACACTTTAATCTAGTACGGCAAAAAAAGCATGTTCTCCACGGTCACAGGTGCCCCCCCTGACATCGCACCACTATTTGAGAACCACTCGCTTAGCGGGACAGGACAAACTGGATCCACGTTGGGTTAGCGGGACGGGACAAACTGGATCCACATTGGGTTAGCGGGACGGGACAAACTGGATCCACGTTGGGTTAGCGGGACAGGACAAACTGGATCCATGTTGGGTTAGCGGGACGGGACAAACTGGATCCACGTTGGGTTAGCGGGACGGGACAAACTGGATCCACGTTGGGTTAGCGGGACGGGACAAACTGGATCCACATTGGGTTAGCGGGACGGGACAAACTGGATCCACGTTGGGTTAGCGGGACGGGACAAACTGGATCCACGTTGGGTTAGCGGGACGGGACAAACTGGATCCACGTTGGGTTAGCGGGACGGGACAAACTGGATCCACGTTGGGTTAGCGGGACGGGACAAACTGGATCCACGTTGGGTTAGCGGGACGGGACAAACTGGATCCACGTTGGGTTAGCGGGACGGGACAAACTGGATCCACGTTGGGTTAGCGGGATAAACGTGCGTTCCGACGAGGGGAACCGGTGGCTGTGGAGTTCTGAGTGGGGACTTATGACAGAATATATATTTTTTTAACCACACACAATCGTTTTTGGTCTAAGCATGAAACCGTTCAGTGACGGCGTCTCCAGAACTCCGTCGTGAAGCGACGAGCAGCTCAGGTTTTGGCGTGTTCCTGGAATAAACACCAGGAACACGCCAAAACCTGGAGAGAGAAGCTCCGCCCCATTTTAATTGTCACAAAGCAAAGGAGAAGAACTCTGATCACACTGGATTTGTAAACGTGGCCGTAAATGTTGGGTTTACGAGGCCCGCCTGCAGCCGGTTGACTTCACGGACTCGCAGCAGGAACACGGGACGGCGTCCGGTCTCAGATAAGCTACACCGCTCAGTTACCTCTCACCACTACGCAATACAGCTGCTGCACTGCACGCCACCACCGGGGGCGCCCTCACCCACGCAGCCAGTCTGCACTGACATTTTTATAAGTGTTTTTTCCGGGGACACTATTTCGCTCCGACAATGTGTGTAACAAAGCCAGACCCCCCCATAAATGGGGGCGTCTCGTCGGAGGAGGGCAGGAAACGGTGTCGCGACCCGATCTGTAACGTCTGTTCCAGCTGATTCAAATACCGTTACCGTTAGTAACCGCAGTTTATTCAGGGAGAATAAACCGACCGAGCCAATAACTATGATGTTAGCATGGCTAGCTGTTAGTTATGCTAGCATTGGACTTTGTTGCGTCCCAATTGTTACACATTTTATACCAGTGTTTTAAAGCTATCTGCTATCAGAACAAAGGAGGTGAATGTTTGCAAGTTAGTCTACAATTTAAAAACAAATCTGTCACGCTAACAGCTACTGCATGTAGCAAGCTAAAAGCCCTTAAGGCTAATATACCAAACTAATCAGTTTGCAAGCTAACTAATTGTTTGGCTTACTCTTGCCGCTCTACTAATGCAGAAATAATGCAATCAGTAAAATACCACACATTTTTATTTCTTAAAAGAAGGTATTATGCTAGAGCTAGCTGGCCAAGTCTGTCTTCTATTCAACAGTAGCTAGCATTGCGCAACTGTAGAAATTTTAGCGTTATCTCCGTGTCAAAGATGTGCATAGCCTAGCCTAGCCTAGCACAAACACTGGAGCCTGGTGAAAACCACTAGCCTAGCTCTTCCAAACCAGAATGAACACCTCACAACTTCTCTGCCAATATTAGCTTGCTAGCTAGCTCGAAAGCAATTTGGTTCTCGGAGTATTTTCAGACTCGTGCACATGTGCAGGGCAGATAACGCGTCATTACGACAGACGGTTCTGATCGGGTCAACGTGATGGGGAGCGACACCACAAGGAGCCAGACCACGTCAGACCAGATGGATGTAAATGCCAGGCCACGGAGCCGGACTTTAAAACCCCTCCAGAGGTCAAAGTCCACCTGCTGGAGGGCGTGAGCAAGATGGACAACCAAAGGAACGATGACGTGGCCACGTCGGCCTCCCAAAACTATTTGAGCACTTAGAGATGGGATCAAAACCAGAACTCTTTTGTAAAAGCAGAACATTATTAAATCCTCGCATATTACCAGAGAAACATTCAAAGGACTGAGACGTTTGTGTTTGGATGACGTACGCTTGGGGCTAGGTAGCACACGGATCTTCTCCAGAGCTGTGGATCAGATTCTCAGTGGACGGTAAATCTTTTTATGCAAGTGATGCCGCGGCTGCACAAACGCTTCAGGCTAAACCAGGAAGTATCAGGTATGCAGACTTCTATTCGGTGAATCGGACGCTTACCTTTCCCTGCGTAGCAGAACGCTAACGGCTAAACCTCAGTGCGAGCTCCACGCCGCGGAAAAACCTGTAAATCAGCTCAGCAGCAGGTAAGAAATCGCAAAAACACCAACCAGGGCTGGGCAATATGGAGCCGTTACCATGACAACAACCTTCTCCCTGGCCATCAAGAGTGCAGCAGTATTCATTTTATGAACTCGGAAACCTTTGCTTCAGATATTTACACAAATTCACAATTGTGATTTTTTTTTTTTTTTTTTTAATGCAGGTTTTGTCTTTTCCTCATTTATATTCATAAAACCTGTTAAAAGGAATAATTACAGGCAGAAAGCTTGCACTGACACTGCAGAAAGTTAAGAAAAAGTGAAGGTGGAGCTCAGCTGTAGCCACACCCACAGTGATGTCACAGCGTCCTGAAGCTCAACTTGCAGAAGCGGATATTGAATTTGGCTGGTGATATAATACGTGCAGAACTTTCAATTTGCTGCCTGCTAACGTAGCGCTTCATGCTAACGTAGCGTAGTTTTAGAGCTGAGGTACAGATCAACCAAAACGCTTCTTCAACCGGTCCAGACCTCGGGTGGGACCATTGGAGCCGGTTCAAACCGGTTCAAACCGGTTCAAACTGCCTTCCAGGACGTTCGTCGCGACCACAAAGCTGCGCAAGAATCCGTTTCAAGTTCTCGCCAGCTTCTCCGTCGCGTCCTGTTCAGGTGGAACGTCAGACGCAAGTCGTACCGTAGCTTTAAATCTTTGGTTGCCACAAAATACCGTTACAGTTACCGGAAACACACCTGCAACAGGTAACAAAATACAGCAGCCACCCCGCCATCCTCAGACCTGCTTGGTCGCTCCAAAAGATCAGGTACCACGAAAGACAACCAACCCGCTGTCCTGGACCGGGCCGAACCGGGCCAGGACCAGAACGACGCTCTGCGACTTTCAGCGCTAAAGTGCCTTATGACGAGAACAATCCGACAGTTGGACTGCAACTCCCATGATCCCACACCCCAAACACACCCTGGGGCTCCGTGCTGGGCTCGTGGGTCAGGACACAAGTGGTCCGGAGTTCCTTTACTACGGCACAGACTTCACCAGAACTTTGTGGCGGGTTTAGTCGCCTGCTTCAGAGTGAATGGAGCAATCTGGATCAATGAATGTAGCTTAACAAGCTAACAGTAGTTCTGCTCAGGTCGCTCTGATCCTGTTTTACGTTTAATGACGCGGATTCGGAAGGTTTGTCATCAGCCAAAAGGTTAAATAAATCTTATTTAATATGAAAGGCAGCAAAGCACGCTAGCTAAGCTAGCTAGGCTAACGCGAGTTGGTGCAAACCTTTCACAACGCATGAACGCTAGAAACGTGAACAGCTCGTCCTGCAGAGCAGCCAGCGGTGAAAGGGTTAATCCGTCAATCAGATCGATGCTCGTCCCGGTACCGGACACGTTTCAGGGCGTGACACCCGGAGGCGGGCCATGTTTCAGTCTGAGAAAAGACCCGTCGGAACGAAACACCGTTTCTAGGTCCGATCAAGAGAAAGCTGCTTTTAGACCCGCAGTCTGGTCCGGTCCGGTCCGGTCCATCTTAAGGAACGACCCACAAACAGGTCATCTCACCCAACACCTTCGCTGGGAGTTCTTAAAGAACCAAACCTCCCGTTTCTGAAGGAATAGATGATCAGAGATCAAACACTTCCCTCAGTGATCAATCAAAGGTTAAACGAGTTCTAAGGACGGCGAGCGCCGGCCCTTCAGGTTATATTTAGATTTAATCAAACTGTGAAAGCAGCCCAACCTCATCATCATCATCATCATCACCACGTTTTCGGAGTCGACGGTCTGCTTGAGCTTCGACGGCGTTTTGCTGCGTGACGTTCAGTCTATGAAGACGCAGCAACACGCCTAATTATAAACGAGTACTTATACGCACCTGTCCAGAATACCTGATATATCAGGTATGAGTTACCTTTTAATACTGCACTCTGTTCAAGAGGAGGTACTGAAGTTCTGTCGTTGACGCTAAAAGGGTTTCTGTGAACATCTTTCATGTTGCATGGCTCTATTGCTAAACATGGAGGGGGCGGGGCCATGTGAAGACGCTTCGTTCACCATGACCACTAGATCGATCACATGTTGCACCTCCTAAGGAATAAAGCACTAAGTGTTGATCTTCCTCTTTGTTGACCCTCATTACCCACAATGCAGCACACCTGTCCATAGGCAGCCGAAGACGAGCGCGCAGGTGACGAACAGCAGACCCGTTTACCAGTACTGTATACCCATGGAGTACTGCTATCTAAAATACGACGAATACACACCAGACAGACAGGATACGCGTTTTACTTATTGGCCGCTCGTCTATCATCATTATTCACAACTTAATCCAGCCAGACTCAACGAACGGGCCCGTGCGGACCCAAGGTTCTGAATATTGGTTCCAATATACGTTTCTTAATTGATTCCGTCGCAGGGACGTTAACACGGAATACGCTAAATGGCTAAAAACCTTTCCTTGATTGAGGTAAACAGATCTGCTAGCTAACCACTTCAAACGTTAATGCATGATTGCTAACAGAAGCTAATGCATACACCGTTCAAATAGGCAGCTAATAGCGGGGCTAGTGCTAGCTAAAAGCAGCGGACAATAGGTAGCTACTAGCTAGCAGCTAAAAGTGTTAGCAGAAACTTGTGGATAAACAGCAAATGGCAAAAATGTTAGCTAAAGGTAGCGGCTAAACGCCTTCACTAGCTAACGGTGTGGCTAGCAGGCTGAGAAGCGTCGACGGCTCCTCCCGCGGCGGTTTCTCATTGGTTGCAGGGGTCGGCCACCCGGGCGGCGAACAGCAGCGCGTTGATGCTGGACTCCCTGATGAACAGCAGGAACGGCCGGTCGGCCTGAAACACCTCCCGGTCAAAGTTCATGGAGCGGCCCACCAACACCACGGCGGTGGCCGCCGCCGCCTCGCTGCCCTCCTCGTTCACCTGCAGGCCGACTCAGGTTTGTTCATCGTGCGTTTAGCTAACGAGTCGGCCGCAGGAAGTGACTCACCTCCAGGAAGGCTTTGTGGTAAGCGTCTGAAATGTGGAGGTCGTCGCCGTCGCCGTCCAGCATGCCTGAAAAACAGAACTCGACGACTCAGACCTGTAAAGTACCAACGAGTTCTACCGCAGGACCGGACCAAACGGGGACAGGAAGGAAGACCGCCGGAACCCGGAGGCATCGCTCCAAGGTGGGCCATGCCTTATGAATGAGGTAATCCGGCGAGTCGGGAGACGCATCCCATGTAGTCATGACGACAGGTAAATCGGGAAATGGTCTTGGGGGACACCAAAAATGACTGGATCAGACCCGTGAAGGTTGTGATCGTTCCCCATTGGTGCCGGCGGTGCTTCTAAAGTCTACCCCTGAGTAGAGATGTGTCTCCGGCCGGGTTGGACCCGGTCCGTCCTCACCTGGCAGACTGGCCTTGTCAGGACTGAACAGGTCGGTCAGGCCCATGGCCTGCAGCTTCTCCTTCAGACTGAAACTGTCCTCCACCCGGAACCGAGGGACGTAGATGGAGACGGTGGTGTCCCTCATCTCACCTATCCAGTCGGTCAGTTTCTTTAGGTCCAGACTGTCCTCCACCTGAGAAAACACAGATGCTACCAAGATCCAAGCGTGGTGTGACACCTGAACCGGCCTGCCGCCGCTGGGTGGAGTCTTTGGAGTCCTTTCCCCTCCGCTCTCTTCTTACCTGTACCTGAACATGAAAACGGGGAGGAGCTCAGGGTTACCTGACTGAGCGGCGTGCCTCGGCTCGGCAGGACGATCACCATGGTGATGTCATCTCCGCGGTACGGCATCTCCAGCACCTGCACGCCGTCATCGGGGAAGTGCCCGTACCTGAACCTGGTTTCCTGGTACATCATGCTGACGGGGCAGGTGGCGCTCTGGCTAACGTGGAAGTCCGCGGCGTAGACGTTAGCTTTGTCGAACTTGTTCTTCCACTGACCCTGTCAGCAAATACAAAAACAACGAGACCCCAGTTCACGGCTTCAGGAGGGAGAACTCTGGTTCTGGTTCTGGTTCAGCTTGTTTCCAATGCTGGTACCGTCTCCTGGACGGACCGGCACAGAACTCTTCTAGAGCAACAATACAGACACGGGAAGACGACCCTCCAACGACACCAACTCAACGTGACCTGGTCAACCCGAGTCGTGTCCCCGCCGACATGTCCAACCACATTTACACACAGCCGTGTCCCCGACCTGGACAACCCGAGTCGTGTCCCCGCCGACATGTCCAACCACATTTACACACAGCCGTGTCCCCGACCTGGACAACCCGAGTCGTGTCCCCGCCGACATGTCCAACCACATTTACACACAGCCGTGTCCCCGACCTGGACAACCCGAGTCGTGTCCCCGCCGACATGTCCAACCACATTTACACACAGCCGTGTCCCCAACCTGGACAACCCGAGTCGTGTCCCCGCCGACATGTCCAACCACATTTACACACAGCCGTGTCCCCGACCTGGACAACCCGAGTCGTGTCCCCGCCGACATGTCCAACCACATTTACACACAGCCGTGTCCTCGCTAAGACGCTTTCTAGAGCGTCAGATTCCTAAAAACGACCAGAACTGGAGCTTGACCAGTTCAGATACCTTGAAGTAGATGGTGTTGACAAGGACCAGAACTGTGGTGGAGTCCAGCGCCCCTTGTGGCAGCGTGTCCTGGATTAGATTCTCCGTCTTGTTGGCGATCCACTTGTTGATGGTGACCCGGGCCTCGTCTGGGTTCTCCTGCAGGAAACAATGGGGGTTATGGTCGTAGAACCCGAGTGGTTCTCCTGACGACGTGGACCGCTGCTGGACCTCGTTACCCTGAAGCCGAGCGGCAGCAGCTTGGCTCCGTAGACGATCTCACTGATGTTCTGGTACGTCTCGTTGAAGGTCAGAGACTTGTCTCCGAACAGGCGGCTAGCGGAGACCAGCTCGGTGGTCTTGTCCTTCTTCCGGTACAAACGACAGTTGAGTTTGGCGAAGAAGAAGTGGAGCTGGTCCGACGTCTTCTCTTTGATGGTATCGAACTGAAACACCTGGGGGCGGGAACAACATCAACAGCCGAATCAAGCGACTCTCCAGACGGTTCAACCCACTGGACCTCTCGGACCTTCATGATCTGCTCCAGCGTCCGGTCACAGGCTCCGAGTTTGGTCATAGCGAACGCGGTGGAGATGCTGATGGGCGACATGAAGATGTTGGCGGTGGGGGCCTTACTGAGGGCCAGCTGTTTGTACAGCGCCAGCGCGAAGTGGCCGTTGGCCTTGGACAGCTCCCATATTCTGGGATTAGTGGACTCCGGGAGCGGTTCTGACTCTGGGGTCGGCTCCTCTGGGTCCTCGGGGTCAGGACTGCGGTAGATACAGCGTGGCTCCAGGGGCAGGTCTCTGGGTTTGGCGCTGCAGATGTCCACGTTGAGAGCGCCGGCAAACGGAAGGACCGCCAGAACCAACAGCCAATCAGCAGCCCTCATTCTGGACAGAGTGGGTTAGTGGTTCGGGTCAGTATTTCGTCACGTGCTCAGGTTCTGGAACTGAACCCACAACCTCCTCCTGTCTGTGTCCAGGCGCAGAGCTTTGAATGAAACGAACATTTCAGACACGAAGTTCAGCCGTTTCACCGTCAGAACCAGAACCGTTAGGAACCATGGCTTTGATTGAAAAATAATTTTTAACATTAGAGAACTACGATTTATAAAATAAAATGGAAATAAAATTCCACTTTGAACCAATTTTCAAACTAACATTTTCTCCAAAATGAGAGTTACGGCGTTTTCCTCGAAGCAGATCTGAAACACGGACTCCTCCAAATGTTTTAACGCGTCCAAATAGGACACACAAAAACACACAAACCTGGGGGGGCAGCTCGAAGGCGTCAAGTATAGATGTGTGAAGTCTTACCTGAGCAGGTAGTCGAGTGTTTCCTGACAGGCAGACGAGTCGTTTGAGCTGAACTCAGGTCAGTGTCCTGCAGAGCACGGAAACATCACGGC
Source organism: Brachionichthys hirsutus (assembly GCF_040956055.1). NCBI lineage: Eukaryota > Metazoa > Chordata > Actinopteri > Lophiiformes > Brachionichthyidae > Brachionichthys > Brachionichthys hirsutus. The sequence goes on along the minus strand of NC_090905.1, from coordinate 14,973,697 downwards.
GACCTTTGAGACATTGATCGCCTGTTAGTCAACAGGTCAGACCCCCAGGGAGCGTCTGCTGCCGATCACTGATCAATAACGGAGGGCTGCAGCAGTGACTGACCAGCAGAGGGCAGAAGCTGCCATGCCATCAGGTGTGGGCTAACGTTAGCATGCTGCCATGCCTTCAGGTGTGGGCTAACGTTAGCATGCTGCCACGCCTTCAGGTGTGGGCTAACGTTAGCATGCTGCCACGCCTTCAGGTGTGGGCTAACGTTAGCATGCTGCCACGCCTTCAGGTGTGGGCTAACGTTAGCATGCTGCCACGCCTTCAGGTGTGGGCTAACGTTAGCATGCTGCCACGCCTTCAGGTGTGGGCTAACGTTAGCATGCTGCCACGCCTTCAGGTGTGGGCTAACGTTAGCATGCTGCCACGCCTTCAGGTGTGGGCTAACGTTAGCATGCTGCCACGCCTTCAGGTGTGGGCTAACATCAGCATGCTGCCATGCCTTCAGGTGTGGGCTAACGTTAGCATGCTGCCATGCCTTCAGGTGTGGGCTAACGTTAGCATGCTGCCATGCCTTCAGGTGTGGGCTAACGTTAGCATGCTGCCATGCCTTCAGGTGTGGGCTAACGTTAGCATGCTGCCATGTCTTCAGGTGTGGGCTAACGTTAGCATGCTGCCATGTCTTCAGGTGTGGGCTAACGTTAGCATGCTGCCATGTCTTCAGGTGTGGGCTAACGTTAGCATGCTGCCATGTCTTCAGGTGTGGGCTAACGTTAGCATGCTGCCATGCCTTCAGGTGTGGGCTAACGTTAGCATGCTGCCATGCCTTCAGGTGTGGGCTAACGTTAGCATGCTGCCAATAAAGACTTTCTATCGACTTTCTTTCTAAGACCAGAGACGAGGGCCGACCGGGGAACACGTCGACACAGACATTTGATTGGCTCAGAGATACGCCCCCCCCCCCACGCATCATTCAGCCATAATTAAAACTCAGTTTTATTTGTTGAATCATAAATATAAAAAATATCTGCAAAAAGGGACATAAAAACAGGAAGTCAAGAAACAAACATTTCATGAAACATTTCTAAGATGGAGGCAGACAGTCAGAGCACCGGGACCAGAACCTGAACCTGCAGCCGTAGTCCTGATCCACTTGGGTCCGATCAGAAGAGTTTGGGGAGCCGTCTGAGGCGGCTCAGGTCCAGGATGTTTCCCACCGATCCCTCCGTCCCCCGCCTGCTGGGACAGTTCTCCTTGTCCCCCATTTTTGGTTTGGTGCCGCCGGATACAACTTCCATTTTTGGGCGCAGGTCCAGGATCAGCTGACTCTGGGGGAGGAGCTTCACATTCTGGGCTTCGGCCAGTGGCCGGCGAGGAGGAGCCGCCTCCGCCTCCTCCTCCTCCTCCTCCGCCTCCTCCTCCTCCATCAGGCCGTACTTCTTCATGTACCTCCTGGTGGCCACAGACATGTCGCTTGGCGAAAGCAGGGAGTCGCTGGAGGAAGCAGGGCGTGTGCAGGGGGCGTGGCCCAGGTAGCGCAGGGCGATGGCGTTGGCCTCCAGGCTCAGATCCACGGCGCCTCCCGGGAACAGAGCGCTGGCCGTCGGCTCGGAGACCTGCAGCCTGGACAGCACCGCCGCCGGGTTGATGCTCGCCAGAGTACTGAGCACACAGAAACAGGATCACCAGAGGCCGCTGACGGACCTCCAGGTGCGCCAGGTGAGTCTCTACCTGCTGCTCTCGATGGTCTGTTGGAGTCCCTGGTCAGACCCCGTCAGATCCTGGTCTACGTCGACCCCGAGTCGCAGCAGCTGTCGCAGGGTGGCGCTGACCACCGGGTCTCTGCTAGGTCCAGGTGACTGGACAGACATGCTCCTCCTCCTGGGCTCCTCCTCCTCCTGCAGGCGGCTGCTCAGCTGATCCTGAGGATGAAGGTGTCTTTAGAGGACGGACAGGAAGCGTCTGGCGTGTGATGGCGCCGCCGTCTTACCATGAGGTCCTGGTAGAAGTTCTGCTGCTCGTCTGCAGCTCCATACATGCTGGCGCTCTCACCCAGAACCGGACTCTGGAGGCCGCTGCAGCGGGACGGGACGGGGCGTTACCCAGGTAACGAGGCGTTACCAGAGCAGCGAGGCGTTACCCGGGCAGCGAGGCATTGTTACCCGGGTAACGAGGCGTTACCAGAGCAGCGAGGCGTTACCCGGGCAGCGAGGCATTGTTACCCGGGTAACGAGGCGTTACCAGAGCAGCGAGGCGTTACCAGGGCAGCGAGGCGTTACCAGAGCAGCGAGGCGTTACCCGGGTAACGAGGCGTTACCAGAGCAGCGAGGCGTTACCAGAGCAGCGAGGCGTTACCAGAGCAGCGAGGCGTTACCAGAGCAGCGAGGCGTTACCAGAGCAGCGAGGCGTTACCAGAGCAGCGAGGCGTTACCAGAGCAGCGAGGCGTTACCAGAGCAGCGAGGCGTTACCAGAGCAGCGAGGCGTTACCCGGGTAACGAGGCGTTACCAGAGCAGCGAGGCGTTACCCGGGCAGCGAGGCGTTACCAGAGCAGCGAGGCGTTACCCGGGTAACGAGGCGTTACCAGAGCAGCGAGGCGTTACCCGAGTAACGAGGCGTTACCAGAGCAGCGAGGAGACGACTCACCTGCTCTGACCAGAGGGGGAGGCGGCCTCCTGACCCGCGAGGCCACTGTCCTCGGCTTCAAACGTAGGCCCCTTGTGTAGGGGAGGGGATGAGACAGGTGGTGTGGGAGGGGGTTGAGGGAGGGGCTGGACAGGATCCGCCCAGAACAGACTGGCGCCTGAAACACGAGACAGAGCTCTATAGAAGCTGCCACTGATGCGTCCCTGACCTGAACCCGTCCAGCGTGTCCCACCTGTCCCCACGGCAACGCTCCTGCAGGTGTGGGTGTCAGACCCCCGGCTGGAGGACCGGAGTTTCCCCTGAGCCTCCAGCAACATCTGGACCTGAAGACAACCAGAGCAGCCCCACTGTAACCACGACAACCTCGTCAACAAACCGCTGCAACACACTTACCTGAGCCTGCAGGAGGCGGAGCTGTCGGTCCTGATGGAGGAGGAGCTGGTAGGCGTCTCCTGGTGTGACCCCTCCCACCTGATTCTCACAGGGGGGAGGGGCAGGGTGTGCCACTGGTGGATGGGAGGGGGGGTCACCACACCAGGGGACAGCGGGAGGACGGCTGCAGGGACAGCAGCGTGGACCAGAGAGGTGATGGGAGGAGGAACTCGTTGGGTGGTCGCTAGGAGGAGGAGCGGGGCTCAGGTTGGCGGGAGGAGGTGTGCAGTGGGGGGAGTCGGCAGAAAGAAGAGCCGTAGGAGCAGCAGGGGTGGCACTAGAGGGAGGGGCTGGAGGAGGAGCTGGAGGAGGAGCCGGAGGAGGAGCCGGGGAGGGACAGATGGCGGTGCAGTCATGCCTTTGGCTTGAACAGCAGGAGCAGGGCTGCAGGTTGGAGTTGGGCGTGCTCTGGAGGTGAAGGGGAGGAGGAGCGGAGGAGGAGGGGGCTGGAGGAGGGGCTGGAGGAGGAGCCGGGGAGGGACGGATGGCGGTGCAGTCATGCCTTTGGCTTGAACAGCAGGAGCAGGGCTGCAGGTTGGAGTTGGGCGTGCTCTGGAGGTGAAGGGGAGGAGGAGCGGAGGAGGAGGGGCCTGGAGGAGGCCGTCTCTGGGAGGAGGTGAAGCTGCCGTCCACCAGCAGGGACAGCTCAGGAACCGAGGGCTGGACCCGCCTGGCCTGAAGCCGCAGCGTGAAGGGAGGGGTCAGCCTCGGCCAATCACAGCGCCTCCATTTCCTGATCCAAACAAGATGACCTTACCTGCTGGGCGGGGCCGTGGGGACTCGGGGACGGACGTGGAGACAGGTCTTCGTCCTCGACTCCAGAGTCGTGCTCGCTGACGGACAGCCGAGCGGCCGGGGGGGCGACCGACCTGCCGAAGGAGCGCCGAGCCCCCCTGAACACCTCCACCTGTCTGCTGCGAGGGTCCGAGCCCAGCTCGCACCGCAGGGTCCGACCCCCCCCCGAGCCCACCTGCTGACGGGCACAGCTTCAGCTCACCTGCAGCAAGAACCAGTCACCTGTGTGCTGGGCCGTTACCTGGTACAGCGTGGCGCACTGGGAGGACGTCAGCACCTGGAAGTCCAGTTCTGGTTCTGGTCCTGGTTCTGGTTCTGGTCCTCGACACTGGAAGAACTGGGGCGCTCTGTGGGTGGAGCCGAACAAGAGGAGCAGGAAACAGCGTTTCTCTGAGAGAACTCTAAACGCCAGAGAAAGGAAGCAGCGTCAGAACAGAACGGACCTCCAACAGCCAATCGCCTGCAAGGAGACGCACCTGTCCTGGAGGGCGGAGCTAAACAGAAACCTCAGACACCAGGCCCACACCTGGGGGTTGTACACGTGTGTGACTCCACCCAGCCAGCTGTCACAAGACAGGAAGTAGTTCAACGAGGGAACTGGTCCTCTGATTGGACACCGAACAAGCCCCTCCCTGAATCAGGCGCTGATCTGGACCCGCAACAGAACCCAAAGTCCCCCACAGACGGGAGGCAGACGGGACGCAGACGGGAGGCAGACGGGACGCAGACGGGACGCAGACGGGACGCAGACGGGAGGCAGACGGGAGGCAGACGGGACGCAGACGGGGCGCAGACGGGGCGCAGACGGGAGGCAGACGGGAGGCAGACGGGACGCAGACGGGAGGCAGACGGGACGCAGACGGGACGCAGACGGGACGCAGACGGGAGGCAGACGGGACGCAGACGGGACGCAGACGGGACGCAGACGGGACGCAGACGGGAGGCAGACGGGAGGCAGACGGGACGCAGACGGGAGGCAGACGGGAGGCAGACGGGACGCAGACGGGAGGCAGACGGGAGGCAGACGGGACGCAGACGGGAGGCAGACGGGACGCAGACGGGACGCAGACGGGACGCAGACGGGAGGCAGACGGGAGGCAGACGGGACGCAGACGGGACGCAGACGGGACGCAGACGGGAGGCAGACGGGAGGCAGACGGGACGCAGACGGGAGGCAGACGGGACGCAGACGAGAGGCAGACGGGACGCAGACGGGAGGCAGACGGGAGGCAGACGGGACGCAGACGGGGCGCAGACGGGGCGCAGACGGGAGGCAGACGGGAGGCAGACGGGAGGCAGACGGGACGCAGACGGGACGCAGACGGGAGGCAGACGGGAGGCAGACGGGAGGCAGACGGGAGGCAGACGGGACGCAGACGGGAGGCAGACGGGACGCAGACGGGAGGCAGACGGGACGCAGACGGGAGGCAGACGGGACGCAGACGGGACGCAGACGGGACGCAGACGGGAGGCAGACGGGACGCAGACGGGACGCAGACGGGAGGCAGACGGGACGCAGACGGGACGCAGACGGGACGCAGACGGGGCGGCTTACAGGCCGACCAGCGGCAGCTTGGAGGCTTTGGGATCCGACTCCAGCAGCAGGAGGAGCTTCCTGGTCCGATCCATCGTCAGGAACCTGCAAATCAAACCCACCAATCGGATCAGGAGCTCCTTTAGGGCGTCGACCCCCCCGGGACGGAAAGCGTCCTCACCCCCGCTGGGGGCCGGCGGCACGCGGCGGCCGCTCGATGCTGGTCAGGCTCCTCAGCAGGGCCGTGGGGATGACGGGCACGGCCCGGACCGGCTGAGCCTCCACGCTGACGGACGGACAGACGGACGACCAGCTGAGGCTGAAGGAGGCGGAGTCACACCGCTGAGAGCAGACGCCGCCGCCTCGGACCGTCAGCAGCCGGGACAGATCCAGAGTCTGCCTGCCGCTCAGCTGCTGCTGCAACACCTGAGACACAGGTAGAAAGTCTGAGGGCGGGAGATCTGCAGGTCGCGTCTACCGGTGACCTCTGGTGACCCCTGGTGACCTTCGACACCACCAGCGGCTGGAGATCTCAGCTTAGCGTCAGAAACCTCACCTTTTGGACAGACAGCTGCCTGTGACAGAAATGGAGGGTTGCCATGACAACAGAAAACTAAGCTCAGCAAGACAGAGCAACCAATCACAGCTCTCGCTGCCCGTCCTGCCGGCGATTATTCAAACCGAGGTTGGCTCTGATTGGCTGACAGGCAGGTCATATTGTTTGTTATTATTGGGTGAGTATTCTGTAATACTGGATCTATAAATATAAAGCAAAAGAGATTCACTAATAGCTGTCTGTTTCCATGGTAACTGAGCTCAGGTGGCACATTGGTGTCAGACCCACCTTGAAACAGAGATGGAGCTCAGCCTCTGATTGGACGCAGGGTTCCGGCGAGAACAAACAGGGAACCGGGACGTCTCCAGGCAGCAGGGCAGAGGGAACCCTGCCTGGGGACCCGGGCTGGTCCCGGCCTGGATCAAACCGGTCCAGAATCACCGTGACCCCCTCCTCATCTGGAGAGGAGGAGTTAGTGGGTGGGGCACGGAACTGGACCAATCAGTGCTGAGAATGAGATGAAGGTGACCTCTGACCTGCGTCCACTGACAATGAGCCCAGGAAGAAGAAGTGGAGGCGGGACTTGTGACGGGCGTGACGCCACGCCAGACGCAGGGCTTTCTCCAACAGCACCAACCGTGGCTTCCTGTGGACGGAGGGACACGTCACGTCTCTGGTAGGACGTCCTCGTCAAAACGAGAGGACGAAGCCACACCCCCGTTTTTGACCCTGAGATTTGACCCTCGTTTCAGCCCCCAACGAAACCAAGAGAGCAGCTCGGGAGATCACGACTTCGTGCTCACCTGTAAGAGCAGAGATGGAGGCGGAGCTTCTCCCCAGCAGGACTGCTGTCCCACAGAGCTGCTCTGGATTTGGGGAAAGTCAGTGGTGTGGGGGAGTTCATGGAGCTGAAACAGGGAAGAGGATAAATGGAACCGCTGACAGATCAAATAACAAATCAGGAGTCATGCTGTGGATCTACAGGCACCAGGAAGCACCAGGAAGCACCAGGAAGCACCAGGAAGTACCAGAAAGTACCAGGAAGCACCAGGAAGCACCAGGAAGCACCAGGAAGCACCAGGAAGCACCAGAAAGTACCAGGAAGCACCAGGAAGCACCAGGAAGCACCAGGAAGCACCAGGAAGCACCAGGAAGCACCAGGAAGCACCAGAAAGCACCAGAAAGCACCAGGAAGCACCAGAAAGCACCAGGAAGCACCAGGAAGCACCAGAAAGCACCAGAAAGCACCAGGAAGCACCAGGAAGCACCAGAAAGCACCAGGAAGCACCAGGAAGCACCAGAAAGCACCAGGAAGCACCAGGAAGCACCAGAAAGCACCAGGAAGCACCAGGAAGCACCAGGAAGCACCAGGAAGCACCAGGAAGCACCAGGAAGCACCAGAAAGCACCAGGAAGCACCAGGAAGCACCAGGAAGCACCAGAAAGCACCAGGAAGCACCAGGAAGTACCAGTTTATCTGGGCGGGGTTGGGCTCCTCCACCCAGCCCTCTCCTCAGCATGTTCAAAGATAGATTTATATTGTTCTGACCCAGGACAGAGACCTCTGTAGTTCTGGTCCTGAGGCTGACCCAGGACAGAGACCTCTGTAGTTCTGGTCCTGAGGCTGACCCAGGACAGAGACCTCTGTAGTTCTGGTCCTGAGGCTGACCCAGGACAGAGACCTCTGTAGTTCTGGTCCTGAGGCTGACCCAGGACAGAGACCTCTGTAGTCCTGGTCCTGAGGCTGACCCAGGACAGAGACCTCTGTGGTTCTAGGGCGACCCCACCATGAAGGCTAATGAAGTACCGGTACTGTCTCAGGAAGTAACCCGCATTAAGAAACAGCTCGGATCAACACTCGTCACGTCCACAGGTGTCGTTCACACAGAACGGGAGTTAGCCGACATTAGCCGACATTAGCCGACATTAGCTCACCTTCCTCCCACATTCTCCGGAGCAACAACCGCTTCAAAAACTGCAGTCGGCAGCGCCTGGAGTCTCACCGGGCAGCTCATTCCTGCTGCGGCCGACAGAGAGGAGCAGCGAGCGGCAGGGAAACACCGGTCAGCCGGCTAGCAGCTGCTAGCGCTAGCTTCCCGCTAGCTCCGCATCTGTTCCTCCAGGTAGCTGACTGAGGATCGATTCTCCAAGATGCTAACTTGAGTTCAAAACTTTCTTTCTGCGTTTAACTTAATTTATTTACTCAAATTCTACGATGAATTGGCCGTAAGAGACGGAACTTCAACGCTGTTTAAGTATGGCGCTGTTTCTAGACTCAACTGGCGGGGAACCTCAAACAGCCAATAGGAAGCTTGGGATGTCAGCAGCTTGAACGGACTGAAACCGCGACACCGCCCCCTGCAGGCCCGGAGACAACGCCGCACTGTTTATGATAGGATTCGTTCATTCATTGGCCGTTTATTTCTCCTTCCGGGTCACGGGTGTTGCTGGAGCCTATCCCAGCTGACGACGGGCGAGCGGCGGGGGGGCGATGGGTGATATATTCATTGATCCAATCTGGCATTTGAAGAGCCATTCTATTCTTTCCAGTTCACAAGAGAGAATTGATTGGCTCTTTAACGCCACATTGATCCAACCTGCGGTACGTTCATTAAATAAAAACAAGCATAGAAGAGAAGAGAATAAGTGCAACGAAGTCCCCAATAAGTGCAAACTACGAGAATTAATAAAGCAAAATGTTTAAACAAAAGTAAGATGGACGACAATCAGAAGCCACATAACGCTGTCGGCTGCACCGATCCATGGCTAGTACCGGTATATAGCTGAGAGCGTAAAAAGCTGAAAAACATCACAAAGCGGGAGAAAAGAAACAAACAGTTCGTCTAAATATGTGCTTTAATTATTTAAGGCAAGAGCAGCTGTATCGCCCTGAAAAGTAGTGTGCGCAGGAATTATTTATTAGCATGTGACACGACACTGCATCCACAGTACACGATGTAATACAAGTACACAGACACTGGTTCAGTGGCTGACGTCAGGGGCCAGGCGGCTTCACCGGAAACAGCTTCACCTGAATGCTCCAGACATCAAACGACTCACCTGGATGTCACATTTTAAACCCTTCAGAAGCTCCGGTCACCAGACGCCTCTGAAGATGAAGATGAAGATGAAGATGATGATGTTAGCTACAGTTTTCATCATCGCATTGCTTTACTGCGTTTTGTATATTTAAACTATGTAAAATACTTGAACCTGATCACGCCTCATCAACGACGTCTGATACCAGGCCTCATCCAAGCAGCCAATCAGCACGTAGAACCGCCTCCGTGGCTTGCTAATCGACCAATCAGAGCGCCCCACCAGCCGGACGCCATTTTGTCGGTTTACAGTGGAGGTGGCTGTCCCGCTGGCCGCTGGCTGGAACCTGTTGCGCCGCAGTTCCGTGTTGTGCAATGGACGGGTGAGTTATCTTGCGTGTACGCGCACATTCAGGGCGGTTTGGGGCGCTTCGCCCGGGGGGGGCGTAACCGCGACGCGCCGCCGGGGCCGCGGTTCACCGGACTAGCGGCTGCTGCCAGCGAAGTTGTTTTTGCATTAACAGGAAGCTAAGCTAACCAAGCTAGCTGTCGTGTTAGCCTCCGACCGGGCCGCTCTGCGTGGGCACGAACCCACGCCGAAGCGCGGATGAGAAGTATCTGCGTATTACATTAGGACCCGAGGCGGAGCAGCCGCCCCCCGCCCCGCCCCGCCCCGCCCCGCCGGACGCCCCCCCGCGGGGCTCCAGCGTGGAAGGATGGAGCCGGATGAGCTTCATTCCGGGGTAGAAGGGAACTCCAGCGTGACGGGGGTTCATTACTTCAGCTTCACCCCCCCGACGTTCGATTAGTTCTAGTGCCGATCGTGTTCTGATCAGGTCGAGGGTTAGAACTCGGCTGCTCTAAAACGTGCTCTTTAAAGATGACGTCGTCTTAACCTGATGACGCGGCGGGTCATTTACGTCACTGTCTCTTCAGGCGGAACTGACCGTTAGCTTTCCCTTGCTGGTCAGATTGGGTTTTGTGTGGCGTTTGCCTTCACGCATGCGCAGACAACATCAAACAACGATGGAGGCGTGATGATGATCAGCTGTTCGCTAAACGCGCAGGCTTTTGCTACCAGTGTGACGTCATCGCTGAATTGGTGATCGGATCAGAAGTCGTTTATTGTCACAGACTAGGAATGTTTCTCTGAAGTCGTGCAACATGCTAAATACAAAAACACAGCAGCATCGGGATGGATACGCAGACGTGTATCAGCAGCAGTAACGACTAAATACAAAAACACAGCAGCATCGGGATGGATACACAGACGTGTATCAGCAGCAGTAACGACTAAATACAAAAACACAGCAGCATCGGGATGGATACGCAGACGTGTATCAGCAGCAGTAACGACTAAATACAAAAACACAGCAGCATCGGGATGGATACGCAGACGTGTATCAGCAGCAGTAACGACTAAGTACAAAAACACAGCAGCATCGGGATGGATACGCAGACGTGTATCAGCAGCAGTAACGACTAAATACAAAAACACAGCAGCATCGGGATGGATACGCAGACGTGTATCAGCAGCAGTAACGACTAAATACAAAAACACAGCAGCATCGGGATGGATACGCAGACGTGTATCAGCAGCAGTAACGACTAAATACAAAAACACAGCAGCATCGGGATGGATACGCAGACGTGTATCAGCAGCAGTAACGACTAAATACAAAAACACAGCAGCATCGGGATGGATACACAGACGTGTATCAGCAGCAGTAACGACTAAATACAAAAACACAGCAGCATCGGGATGGATACACAGACGTGTATCAGCAGCAGTAACGACTAAATACAAAAACACAGCAGCATCGGGATGGATACACAGACGTGTATCAGCAGCAGTAACGACTAAATACAAAAACACAGCAGCATCGGGATGGATACGCAGACGTGTATCAGCAGCATCGGGATGGATACACAGACGTGTATCAGCAGCATCGGGATGGATACACAGACGTGTATCAGCAGCATCGGGATGGATACACAGACGTGTATCAGCAGCAGTAACGACTAAATACAAAAACACAGCAGCATCGGGATGGATATGCAGACGTGTATCAGCAGCAGTAACGACTAAATACAAAAACACAGCAGCATCGGGATGGATACGCAGACGTGTATCAGCAGCAGTAACGACTAAATACAAAAACACAGCAGCATCGGGATGGATACGCAGACGTGTATCAGCAGCATCGGGATGGATACACAGACGTGTATCAACAGCATCGGGATGGATACACAGACGTGTATCAGCAGCATCGGGATGGATACACAGACGTGTATCAGCAGCAGTAACGACTAAATACAAAAACACAGCAGCATCGGGATGGATACGCAGACGTGTATCAGCAGCGGTAACGACTAAATACAAAAACACAGCAGCATCGGGATGGATACGCAGACGTGTATCAGCAGCAGTAACGACTAAATACAAAAACAGCAGCATCGGGATGGATACGCAGACGTGTATCAGCAGCAGTAACGACTAAATACAAAAACACAGCAGCATCGGGATGGATACGCAGACGTGTATCAGCAGCAGTAACGACTATATACAAAAACACAGCAGCATCAGGATGGATACACAGACGTGTATCAGCAGCAGTAACGACTAAATACAAAAACACAGCAGCATAAGAATGGATACACGGACGTGTATCAGCAGCATTGGGATGGATACACAGACGTGTATCAGCAGCATCGGGATGGATACACAGACGTGTATCAGCAGCATCGGGATGGATACACAGACGTGTATCAGCAGCAGTAACGACTAAATACAAAAACACAGCAGCATCGGGATGGATATGCAGACGTGTATCAGCAGCAGTAACGACTAAATACAAAAACACAGCAGCATCGGGATGGATACGCAGACGTGTATCAGCAGCAGTAACGACTAAATACAAAAACACAGCAGCATCGGGATGGATACGCAGACGTGTATCAGCAGCAGTAACGACTAAATACAAAAACACAGCAGCATCGGGATGGATACGCAGACGTGTATCAGCAGCATCGGGATGGATACACAGACGTGTATCAACAGCATCGGGATGGATACACAGACGTGTATCAGCAGCATCGGGATGGATACACAGACGTGTATCAGCAGCAGTAACGACTAAATACAAAAACACAGCAGCATCGGGATGGATACGCAGACGTGTATCAGCAGCGGTAACGACTAAATACAAAAACACAGCAGCATCGGGATGGATACGCAGACGTGTATCAGCAGCAGTAACGACTAAATACAAAAACAGCAGCATCGGGATGGATACGCAGACGTGTATCAGCAGCAGTAACGACTAAATACAAAAACACAGCAGCATCGGGATGGATACGCAGACGTGTATCAGCAGCAGTAACGACTATATACAAAAACACAGCAGCATCAGGATGGATACACAGACGTGTATCAGCAGCAGTAACGACTAAATACAAAAACACAGCAGCATAAGAATGGATACACGGACGTGTATCAGCAGCATTGGGATGGATACACAGACGTGTATCAGCAGCATCGGGATGGATACACAGACGTGTATCAGCAGCAGTAACGACTAAATACAAAAACACAGCAGCATCAGGATGGATACACAGACGTGTATAATCACGCAGAACAGTGCAGGTTAGCGCTAGTAAAACGCTCCTGGGTCCGGACGGGGTTCTGTTGGGTGGAGTTTTGTTCTGCTGTTACGGCGCCGTGTGAATATCGGTTTCTTGTACTTCATCCTCGGGCCAGCAGGAGGCGTCCGTCCCGGTTCTGGCCGGGCTGTCGGTGCTGTACGATAACAGAGCCGGGGGCTGAGCTGAATATTTGAGCTGCGTCGTTCCACCTCTGAGGTATCCGACCCGGCTTGAGGCTTTAGATCCACTCCATGAAGTAATGTAGAATATTTCCTCTAGAAACCAGTCCGGGTTAGACTGGACACCAGTCCGGGTTAGACTAGACACCAGTCCGGGTTAGACTAGACACCAGTCCGGGTTAGACTGGAAACCAGTCCGGGTTAGACTGGACACCAGTCCGGGTTAGACTGGACACCAGTCCGGGTTAGACTGGACACCAGTCCGGGTTAGACTGGAAACCAGTCCGGGTTAGACTGGAAACCAGTCCGGGTTAGACTGGACACCAGTCCGGGTTAGACTAGACACCAGTCCGGGTTAGACTGGAAACCAGTCCGGGTTAGACTGGAAACCAGTCCGGGTTAGACTGGACACCAGTCCGGGTTAGACTGGACACCAGTCCGGGTTAGACTGGACACCAGTCCGGGTTAGACTGGACACCAGTCCGGGTTAGACTGGACACCAGTCCGGGTTAGACTGGAAACCAGTCCGGGTTAGACTGGACACCAGTCCGGGTTAGACTGGAAACCAGTCCGGGTTAGACTGGAAACCAGTCCGGGTTAGACTGGAAACCAGTCCGGGTTAGACTCGATACGCAGCCTGAAGACGTCGGGAAGTGTTTGTCCTCGTTTTGTCCTTGTACCACTGAAATCCATGGGAACAATAAAGGTTCCCCGTTTAGGTTCCCCGTTTAGGTTCCCCGTTTAGGTTCCCCGTTTAGGTTCCCCGTTTAGGTTCCCCGTTCATTGTCATGGACCTTCACCTGCTGGGTCACAGAACCCAAACACAGAACACGGAGATGATTTCCTATCTGCATAATTAACCACGTGTTGATCTGGGATTAGAGCCACGCCCCCCTCTGAGGCCTCAGGACAGGCCTCACGGGACGCTTTAGCGCTTTAGGGTTAGGGTTAGCATGATGCTAACGCCGCAACGGACAGGAAATGAGCTTTCTTTACATTTGCTTCGGGTTCAGGGCTGCTTCTTTAGGGTGATGTAATAAATACGTAGTTAGACAATGACATCATCACTTCAAACGCCTCCGTCAGGTTTAACCGTTCAACGACAGAACGATTAGTTCTAATATTAAATATTAATTATGTTCATCGGTGGGCGCTGCTTGGCTCCTCCCCTCTGCTGGGTTTCCTCTCCCTTTGTCTCGTCTCTCAGGCAGCACCTCTAACCTCATTTACCCTTCTTTGTTTTGTGGTTGTTTGAAGTTTTCTCTTCCTTCTGCTTCTAACATGCCGTCTTTTCTTCACAGCAGTGTCCCATGAAGATATAACAGTCGGTTCTAAGGTAGGCACCTGCTTCCTCCTCTTCCTCCTCCTCCTCCTCCTCCTCTTCCTCTGGTTGGTTTGTTTCTCTGCTTCTCGTTTCGTTTGTGTCTGAGCAGAAGGAGGAGCGGTTAGCATTCCTCTCTTAACCCGTTATCTACCGGCGTGACCAGCAGGTGGTGCTGGTGCGCC
>NC_090905.1:14941486-14959282 GCF_040956055.1 Brachionichthys hirsutus | reverse complement strand
ACCGTCTGCTGGAGCTGCTCGGGTCGCCGGGCGTCGCTATGGAGATATCCATCCCAAACCAGACGAGTGGGACCGGGCTTTGTGTCCTGGACCTGGACCCCCGCCGTCCCATAGGAGCGATGAGCGTCTGAAACCCGATGGGGCGACGCCCTCTCCACGTGGGATTAAAACAACCTCAGAACCGGGCTCAGAACCGGGCTCAGAACCGGGCTCTGTTTGTGAGTGAGAGCGTCATTTCCTCTCGTCAGAGTGAGAGTTCGTCCTGCGGGAGGATCTTTGCAGGAACGATGGCGGCTATTGTTGGGCGAGGCGTGTGATTGGTGGAGCGTATCGACCGTCGACCGAGTGGAACTAATCCCCCCCCCTCCTCCCCCGCAGACCCTCCAGACGCCCCCTCTGACCCCCCCGGGCGGCTGAGGAGAAGAACCAGAACCAGATGAACGCTCTTTTCATCCGAGAATTATTTCCCTTATTTAAGAAACAATCTCCGGTTTGATTTAAAATTCATTACATTTTAAATATCCATTTTTAAATAAAGTTTTCATTTTTGCCAAAATGAAACTATCCAATTTTTGACAATTTTTAATGGAAGTAAATGTTCCTAAAATATTAACATGGCAAAAATAGTATTTTATTTTCAAATGGTTTCTTTTTAATAAAATATTAAAGTAAATATTATTTCTAAAGGACTTTATTAAATGTTTATTGAACATTTGACCAATGTTTTTATAGCAGACGGACTACTTTGATTGCGGTAACAAAATAAATAAATATATAAATTGTCCCACCATTTAAAAAATGGTTTTATACTTTTTAAAATAAATTAGAAAAAAAATGTAATTGTATGTTTAATAAACAATTCAATAATAATCATGAGTTAAATTATAAAATATTTAAAACTTGAAACGCACAAATATAAACCAGAATCAACTATTCTTTATCTACATGAACTTCATTTGCTACATTTTATTCTTTATTTTATTAATGTACAGGGTTTATACTTTTAACAGATTTTTAATAAAAACTAATTTTTTATTTTTTATTTGTGTAAAATGAACAAATCGAAAAAAAAATGTTTACAGATCAGTTTACCAATATTTTTGAAGATTTCTTTCACGATCAATAATTTCTCCTTGTGTTCACGTCACAAGTCTTTATTGTCGTCGAATATTTTATTTTCTGTCTCCTGAAAAGATTAATTTTAAAGAGACGGAAGAAAAATATTTCGGACCACAGAATTATTTTCGGATTAAAGAAAAACGTGAAGTTTCGTATTCTTGAATATTTCGGTGAAGCTGAGACGGAACTGATTATTCTTTATTATGTTTATATTTAGTTTATTTTTTGTTTTCGGCTGCAAATTTGAACCTCAGATTTCAAATGTTCAGCTTTTAATTTTGGGGGAGAAGAAGAGGAACGATGAACCCAAGAACAATGTAAAGTCCCACAGCGGCGTCCGGCGAGGAAGACGAAGACGAGGGACGAGGAAGAAGAGGAACGATGAACCCAAGAACAATGTAAAGTCCCACAGCGGCGTCCGGCGAGGAAGACGAAGACGAGGAAGACGAGGGACGAGGCGTCCTTTACACGCTCAGTCCGTCTCCGTGGAGCCTCGAGGTGTCACGTTTCCACCTCCAGGGAGCAACCAATCAGGCGCTGTTGATCTTTGACACCGACCGCCATCCCCCGCCAGCGGCAGCAGGGGGCGTCCTAAATACGGAACAAACGAGTGGACCGGAACCGTTGGTCTGGCTGCGGGGGGGGGAGGGGGGGTCTTCTGCTTCAATGAAAGATTTCAAGTGTTAAACATTCGAAGTGTTGTCATAGTAACCAGAATCAGGATGGGGCGGGGCTTCCTCCTCTCTAAACTCGACTGTTTCGGGTACGTTTGGCGGCCGAAGCCCGTTTAGAAGAATCTGGATCTGAGGAATTTAGGAAACCGCTCTGAGCAGCTCTGACCAGTTGCAGGTGGACAGGTGCATCATGGGAGATTGAGGCCATGCTCAAACTCCAGAGCTCAGTTTGACTGACAGCTCTGGAATCTTCTGTCTCCGTCGCCCCGGGCGACGGCGTCCCGCTCCATTAGTTCGTCTCAATTGGCCGGGCCTGCCTGCCAATCAAACACACAGGCCATGTCCCCGCCCCCTGAGGCCTGCAGCCAACCACATCACTCCGTTTTCTTCTTTCTCCCCCTTCACGGTTCTTGCTGCGATCTTCCTCCTCCTCTTCGTCAGCTCCCTGCACATCACGGCGATGACATCACGGTGCATCGTTCCCACGGCGATGACGTCACCGTGCGTATCGGTGCTGGGCGACAAACACTCGAGAGGAGAGGAAGGAGGGAGGAGGTGCAGGGAGGTGTTGGCGGTTCTGATATGCTAAATGCTCATGCTATCCAGGGGGCGGGGCTAGAGGAGGACACAGAAACAAAAGTTTTCCAAGACAGCTCTTCCGGGTTTCTTTTGTTCCCTTTCACACCGATGGCTCGCCGCCATCCGTCGGTTCTCCGGGTTCTCCAGGTTCTCCGGGTCCCCCTTGAAGACCTCGGGACCGGCCCCGGGGCCAACAGGGGTCACATGACGGGTCTCTCAGTGTTTGACAGGCGTCACCTCTCGGATCAGAAACACAAAGCAGCAGCGACCTCGTATTGTTTGTCATTGTGGGCGGGGTCAGAGACATGGGGGCGGGGTGAACGAGGACAGTTTGATTGACACTTGGTAGATTTATGCGCGAGTCCTCTTGTGCCAGTTTTGTCTAACTTTAACCTGACCTCACGCACTACGGCATTCTGGGTAATCCTGCATCACCGTGTGTTTGCACTCTCCATGCTAACAGTCTTTGTGCTAAGCTAGGCTAACCAACGATCGGCATGGCGTGGTGCTACAGGGAACATGCGTGTTCACATGATCCCTGACACGGAACGTTTATCAATAAGTGGAGGTTTCCTAAACGAGACCAGAGAAACGACTTCATCACGGGGTCGTTGGGGTCGTTGGGGTCGTTAAGGTCGTTAAAAACCAGCTGAAACATTAACGTTTGTGTTTCACCCAGACGAAAGAGATCGTAATCCGGTTAAAATAGTCTGGTTAAAATAGCTCATTATAGTTTGAGAAATTAGTTGTAATATATTTATGGGGGCCGAAAGGTTCTCGGTTAAAATGGTCCCTCCCCCATCTGTCCGCTGTAAGCAGCCAGTCATCGGCGTAATGAGACATGAAGCCCAGAATACATCCCTGAGGAACTCCACTCTGTTCTGATTTAATGTGTTGCATTCTCTGTCTCCGTCCCGGTTTGACGTTTCCCCGGGTCCAGACCTGAAACCCGATCCGCTTTGACGAGAAGTCGCTGCAGGGTTTCTGAGTGTGAGCGGCAGGGGGGGTCGGGTTTCTGGACGTCGATCAGATAGCTTTGTCTCGTAGCTTGTAGCTTTTTGTCTGAGCCTGTCAGGACAGACTCGGGTTGCACGAACCCACACAGCCACACAATGGGGCGGCGTACCTCCAGGGGGCGTCGGTCAGGTGACCGCGCCGCTCAGCTGTGGGAAAGTCCGGTGCTCTAACGGATGAACCGAATCCTAATCTGTTAATCTGGTGGGAATATTTGCTGCTAGTCCAGGAGGCAGAACGGAGTACTGCGTTCAGCTCGTCGGTGTCCAAACCAGAACCAAAACGGAATTAAGGGAACCTTTGGTTTGCTGCCCTCTAGTGGACAAAGTCTCTAGAGCAGATTGTCGATGTGTCAGTCGGTAAATACTTTGGTTCCTGTGAGTGTCTGGCCTTGAGCGTGGCGCCGGATGTTCCTGCACTTGAACACATCTGGGTTCGGATTCTCCATCTTTGCTTTGGCCCAGAATTTAGATTTGACAGAAGAATTCGTTCATCATTCATTTGGGGAAGGACGGACCCTGAAGGCTGGATTTACGCTGCTGACTGGTTCTGACGGCTGGATTTACGCTGCTGACTGGTTCTGACGGCTGGATTTACGCTGCTGACTGGTTCTGACGGCTGGATTTACGCTGCTGACTGGTTCTGAAGGCTGGATTTACGCTGCTGACTGGTTCTGACGGCTGGATTTATGCTGCTGACTGGTTCTGACGGCTGGATTTATGCTGCTGACTGGTTCTGACGGCTGGATTTACGCTGCTGACTGGTTTTGTAGCCTTCGTACCACCTGAGCCGAGAGCAGCTGCTCCCTCTGAGTCTGCTTAGCGTTAGCGTTAGCGTTAGCGTTAGCGTTAGCGTTAGCGTTAGCGTTAGCGTTAGCGTTAGCGTTAGCGTAAGCGTTAGCGTTAGCGACGTGCAGCTTTGAACTTTAATCTGTCAGAAGGACTGACAGACGACCTGGACCCACCCCCCCTCACCCGGCCTTCAGAGACCTGCACAGATTAAACAGTCGATCACCCTGATGCATGCTGGGAGCCGAGGCTCCACAGGTGAAATGTGAGGGTCGGGGGTCGGGGGTCGGACTCAGTATCCTACATTCCTGATAAAGTCGAGTAATTGCTCCAGAATCCTTTAAAGCCATGCGGGATCCAGACGAGGACCCGGATCAGCACCAGAATCCAGAATCTGATGGCTTGTACTAATAAAACGCTTGGCTCCGCCCCCTCTTCCTAAACGTAAATGGCTGATTATTCCCACGTCACTCACAAGCATCCAATCACGGAGCTGCATCCGCCTCTCCTCAGGTTCTCCCGGGGCGAGTACACGGTGGAGGTGGCGATCAACGACTACCTGGACGTCTACTGTCCGCACTACGAGGGGGCGGAGCCGGCCGTGGCCATGGAGGACTACGTGCTGTACATGGTGAACTACGACGGCTACGCCGCCTGCGACCACCGGGGGAACGGCTTCAAGCGCTGGGAGTGCCGCCGGCCGCGGGGGCCCAACGGGCCGCTCAAGTTCTCCGAGAAGTTCCAGCTGTTCACGCCCTTCAGCCTGGGCTTTGAGTTCAGGCCCGGACACGAGTACTACTACATCTGTGAGTACTACACACAGTACACTGCTGAGCACTGTGCTAGCACCAGAGGACAAACGTGTTCATTCCAGGTCTAGAGCTCCATCGGATCCCAGACCCAGAATGTTTGGGATGCTGTCCACCAGGACCTGGTTCCAGAAGAAGCCCTGGGTCATTCTAGAGGGGTCAGAGTCCACCAGGACCTGGTTCCAGAAGAAGCCCTGGGTCATTCTAGAGGGGTCAGAGTCCACCAGGACCTGGTTCCAGAAGAAGCCCTGAGTCATTCTAGAGGGGTCAGAGTCCACCAGGACCTGGTTCCAGAAGAAGCCCTGGGTCATTCTAGAGGGGTCAGAGTCCACCAGGACCTGGTTCCAGAAGAAGCCCTGGGTCATTCTAGAGGGGTCAGAGTCCACCAGGACCTGGTTCCAGAAGAAGCCCTGGGTCATTCTAGCGGCAGCTAAAGGGTCTCTGGAAGACCTGGTCCTGGACCATCAGAGACTTGACTATCTGTTATTGATCGGCTTGACCGGAGCTTTATGGGTTATCAGATGATAGCTTAGCATCGACCCGTTAGCGTGGAGCAGCCTTTACAAAAATAAACGTGGAGAACTCTAACATTATGTGTGTGTCTGTGTGTGTGTGTGTGTGTGTGTGTGTGTGTGTGTGTGTGTGTGTGTGTCTCTGTGTGTGTGTCTGTGTGTGTGTGTGTGTCTCTGTGTGTGTGTGTGTGTGTGTGTGTGTCTCTGTGTGTGTGTGTGTGTGTGTGTGTCTCTGTGTGTGTGTGTGTGTGTGTGTGTGTGTGTGTGTGTGTGTGTGTGTGTGTGTGTGTGTGTGTGTGTGTGTTTCTCCTCAGCGTCTCCTCATCCAAACCTGGCTGGGAAACCATGTCTGAAACTCAGAATCTACGTCAAGCCAACCAGTAAGTAGCAGCTCCTCCTCTTGCTCCTCCTCTTGCTCCTCCTCTTGCTCCTCCTCTTCCTCCTGCTCCTCCTCTTCTTCCTATCAGTCATGTGACCTTTATTCTTCTCTCTCAGATGATTCGGTGTACGACTCTCCGGAGCCTTTCCTGACCGACACCGCCGGCGGCTGCAGCCCCGCCCTGCCCCGCCTGCCCCGCCTCCCTCTCCTGTCCCTGATGTTGCTCAGCCTCCTCTTCATCCTCCTCCTCACCTCGTAGCTCCTCCTCCTCCTCCTCTTCCTTCTGGACCAATCTGAAAAGAAATGACCAAACTGAGGCCAACCCCTCTGACCCCTGACCTTCATCTGAGTGACCCCGGTGGGAGGAGCCTGGGATGCTGGATGGTTGTTAAGGAACAGAAATCAATACACGGAACCCGACAGAGACGGGAAGGTTCCACACAGGAAACGGAACCCGGCAGAGACGGGAAGGTTCCAGTCAGGAAACGGCACCCGACAGACGGGAAGGTTCCACACAGGAAACGGCACCCGACAGAGACGGGAAGGTTCCACACAGGAAACGGAACCCGACAGACGGGAAGGTTCCACACAGGAAACGGAACCCGACAGACGGGAAGGTTCCACACAGGAAACGGCACCCGACAGAGACGGGAAGGTTCCACACAGGAAACGGAACCCGAGAGACGGGAAGGTTCCACACAGGAAACGGCACCCGACAGAGACGGGAAGGTTCCAGTCAGGAAACGGAACCCGACAGACGGGAAGGTTCCACACAGGAAACGGAATCCGGCAGAGACGGGAAGGTTCCACACAGGAAACGGCACCCGACAGAGACGGGAAGGTTCCACACAGGAAACGGAACCCGACAGACGGGAAGGTTCCAGTCAGGAAACGGAACCCGACAGACGGGAAGGTTCCACACAGGAAACGGAACCCGGCAGAGACGGGAAGGTTCCACACAGGAAACGGAACCCGACAGACGGGAAGGTTCCACACAGGAAACGGAACCCGGCAGAGACGGGAAGGTTCCAGTCAGGAAACGGAACCCGACAGACGGGAAGGTTCCACACAGGAAACGGAACCCGGCAGAGACGGGAAGGTTCCAGTCAGGAAAGGGAACCCGACAGACGGGAAGGTTCCACACAGGAAACGGAACCCGACAGACGGGAAGGTTCCAGTCAGGAAAGGGAACCCGACAGACGGGAAGGTTCCACACAGGAAACGGAATCCGGCAGAGACGGGAAGGTTCCACACAGGAAACGGAACCCGACAGACGGGAAGGTTCCACACAGGAAACGGAACCCGGCAGAGACGGGACGGTTCCAGTCACTTCCTGGTTTCCTCACCCAGCCCACTCGACCCAGTAGAACCAGAACCAGAACCTCCAGAGTGTTCGGGGTCATTTTATCGTCTCACTAATGATTAGAGTCGCAGGAATAATAAAGATTACACAATCGATATAATTCATCTATCCGGTATTTATGCACTCATGACATCATCAGGACATGATGACATCATGTCCAACAACATTCTTTATAATAGCATCTCTCCCAGCACTAGCTAACTTAGCATTAGCTCTCGTTGAAGCTAGCGAAGCTTTGCTCCACGGTTGGAACAGGCTAACGTAGCATCACGAGCTAATTTACCTTGACCAGGTGAGGAGGAGGAGGAGTCAGGTTAATTTCTGATAAAACATTCCTGCCTCGCTCTGCCAAAGACTAGCGTTTGTATCGGGGGTGTTGAGGGGCGGTGCCGCTTCTAATGGGGCGGGGCTAAAGTAGAAATGAATGTTTGGCACAAACAAAAGTGAACCAATCAAAAATGGTGCTGAATGTTTGGACTTGTGTTCTGGAGAAACGGAGGCGAAGCAGCACGATGGGCGTGTCCCGCGTGGAGACGAGCAGGGCATGCTGGGAAACGCAGTAAATATGATGACGCAGCGCTTGGACTCCGGTGGAGAACAGAACCGAGCGGACCTCGTCTGCTGCTTTGGTTCCGGCTTGTTGCTGCTGTTTCTTTCTTGTTTACGGTCCGACTCGTGTCACAGTGCATTCTGGTCCTTGTAGTCCTGTGCTTTCTGGTTCTGTTGAGTAACGGCGTCTGGTTTACAGCATCTCTGCAGCTCAATCATGCGGAGGAGAAAGTCCGAATGTTCTTCTGTCCTCCAAAGACTAGAGGCCTCTCTGTGTTCTTATTGGATGCTTAGACAGTCCTGTTGAAGGAGCTGATCTGATTGGCTGTCAGGATTTCAGAAAAAACAAAAGCAAATTCCTGAACGAACGTTTGATGAATCCACCAATAGAGACGTTCCACGGAGACGCCTGCTGGTTCCGCTTCTTCCTGTCCGTTAGCCGAGCGGGAGGTCTCGCCACAGCCCCCCCCCCCCCCTCTGTGTGACGGGGGGGGGGGGGGGGGGGGGGGGACATCGTCTCCAAGGAAACCATCGCTAAGCTACCAGTGATCGGCTACAATGAACCGTCCGTAGGGGGCGCCGGAGAGCTGAGCGGGTCAAAGGACTGCAGGTGAAGCCCCCCCTCGTCGTCTGGACGGGTCCGAACCCAAAAACCTCGTAGCGACCATGAACAGACCGGTTGTTCTGGTTCCGCAGAAGACCCAAACGGTCCAGAACCATCTGGATCAGACCGGGGGAGGGGGGTCCTGTTCTGTGGTGCCGGACCTTCTGCTGCCTCTGGATCAGCGTCTGTTGGGTCTGACTCAGGCCAGACCCAGACCCGACTCAGGCCCGACTCAGACCCGACTCAGGCCCGACTCAGACCCGACTCAGACCCAACCCTGACCCGACTCAGGCCCGACTCAGTCCCGACCCTGACCCGACTCAGGCCCGACTCAGACCCAACCCTGACCCGACCCAGACCCGACTCAGGCCCGACTCAGACCCAACCCTGACCCGACTCAGGCCCGACTCAGACCCAACCCTGACCCGACCCAGACCCGACTCAGGCCCGACTCAGACCCGACTCAGGCCTGACTCAGGCCCGACTCAGGCCCGACTCAGACCCAACCCTGACCCGACTCAGACCCAACCCTGACCCGACTCAGACCCGACTCAGACGCGACCCTGACCCGACCCAGACCCGACTCAGGCCCGACCCTGACCCGACTCAGACCCGACTCAGGCCTGACTCAGGCCCGACTCAGGCCCGACTCAGACCCAACCCTGACCCGACTCAGACCCGACCCTGACCCGACTCAGACCCGACTCAGACCCGACACATTAAACCCATTTATGGATTAAGAATCAGTTAAAAATAAACATCAGCTCTGATTCACTTTGACTTTTCATGTTGGTGTATAAAGATACCAGAACCATCCAGAACCTTCTGGTGCTGATCCAGATCACCGTGTGGACGGTGTAGATCCTGATGTTAGAACCATCCAGAACCTTCTGGTGCTGATCCAGTTCGGGGGGGGGTCTGTGCTGTTCTCGTAGTCTCTTTAACATCTGTCTGGGTCGTCGGTTCCGGAGGGGGCGGGGCTCTACAGCGTCCTTATCGGACTCTCGGTAACTTCCGGCCGGGTCTCGTATCATTTGATGGGATTCGAACCTTCAGCTTCACGCTCCGTTGCTGCTGTTCGGTCAGAGCTCCGCTTCGTGACGGGGGAGGCGCCGGATAACACGACCCCCCCGCTGCGGGTCTCTGGGGGGGCTGCTTCCTGGGGAGCCGGGTCTGTCTGCCTTTAATGGGACCGTCGATTTAATGAATGGGTTGCCATGGAAACGACCCGTCACGACACGCGGGCTCCGTATAAAAGAGGGACGGGACGCGGAGACGGTCCAGACGGTCTGCTGCCCCGGAGCCACGTGCACGATCCAGCCGAATCCTGCACGAGCACGAGCACGAGCACGAGCACGCGCTTCTCCTCAGCACCTTGAACAGGTAAGAAGACGATCGAAGTCCTTTAACGAGGAGTCCATGTTTCACAGAACCTCGATGGTTCTGGTGGTTCTGGTGGTTCTGGTGGTTCTGGTGGTTCTGGTGTTGGAGAACAGAAGCTGCTGTTTGTGAAATAATTCCGTTTTTGTGTTTAAAGGAAAAGAAAGAAAAGTTATTCTAATCATGTCCTCTGCCTGCCTGTCTGTCTGTCTGTCTGTCTGCCTGTCTGTCTTTCTGACTGTCTGTCTGTCTGTCTGTCTGTCTGTCTGTCTGTCTGTCTGCCTGCCTGTCTGCCTGTCTGCCTGTCTGCCTGTCTGTCTGTCTGCCTGTCTGTCTGCCTGTCTGCCTGTCTGCCTGTCTGTCTGTCTGCCTGTCTGACTGTCTGTCTGCCTGTCTGTCTTTCTGACTGTCTGTCTGTCTGTCTGACACCTGTCTCGCTGCAGCACCAGGTGTTTCCATCAGGATGAAACTGACTCCTCCCCCTGAGGTGAAACTCGGTGAGTAATCATTAACCCTTCATGAATTTATCTTCATAATAATTACAACCGATGAAACAGCAGCAGGCACTCCGATTGGCTCCGGCTGACCCCTCCCCCACCGTCTGCCCCGCCCCTCAGGTCGGGAACGCTGGCGGCAGCAGAACGTCATCGGAGCGTTTGCCGAGCTGCGGCGGCTCATCCCGACTCACCCCCCCGACAAGAAGCTCAGCAAGAGCCAGATCCTGAGCCACGCCCTCAGGTACATCCACTTCCTGGACCGGCTGCTGATGGACCAGGACCTCGGGAGGGTTCCCTGGGTTCCCTGGGACGGGCAGCAGGGAACGCCGTCTCCGAACTCCAGCTGGGAGGGGGACTCGGACCTCGGCGAGGAGGGTTCTCTGCAGGACCTGAGAACCTCTGACTCGTTCTAGTCGTAACTAACATGGTGATGTCATCGTGTCATGTGATATTCACATCTAGAACCAGGTTCCTTCATGTTAAAGGAACCTTTGGTGCTTTTATTTTGTATTTGTATTTGTATTTGTTGCTCATTGTGTCAGATCAATAAAACATTTATTCTGATATTGTGTTTTAACGTATTCTTACAGTAAGAGGGTGCAGTGGGTAGCGCTGTCTCCACACAGCAAGGAGGTTCTGGGTTCCATTCCTTTCTGGGTGGAGTTTGGATGTTCTCTCTGTCTGCGTGGGTTCTCTCCGGGTTCTCTGGGTTCCTCTCTGTCTGCGTGGGTTCTCTCCGGGTTCCTCTCTGCCCGCGTGGATTCTCTCCGGGTTCTCCGGGTTCCTCTCGGCCTGCGTGGGTTCTCTCCGGGTTCTCCGGGTTCCTCTCTGTCTGCGTGGGTTCTCTCCGGGTTCTCCGGGTTCCTCTCTGTCTGCGTGGGTTCTCTCTGGGTTCTCCGGGTTCCTCTCTGTCTGCGTGGGTTCTCTCCGGGTTCTCCGGGTTCCTCTCTGCCTGCGTGGGTTCTCTCCGGGTTCTCCGGGTTCCTCTCTGTCTGCGTGGATTCTCTCCGGGTTCTCCGGGTTCCTCTCGGCCTGCGTGGGTTCTCTCCGGGTTCTCCGGGTTCCTCTCTGTCTGCGTGGGTTCTCTCCGGGTTCTCCGGGTTCCTCTCTGTCTGCATGGGTTCTCTCTGGGTTCTCCGGGTTCCTCTCTGTCTGCGTGGGTTCTCTCCGGGTTCCTCTCTGCCTGCGTGGGTTCTCTCCGGGTTCTCCGGTTTCCTCTCTGCCTGCGTGGGTTCTCTCAGGGTTCTCCGGGTTCCTCTCTGTCTGCGTGGGTTCTCTCAGGGTTCTCCGGTTTCCTCTCTGCCTGCGTGGGTTCTCTCAAGGTTCTCCGGGTTCCTCTCTGTCTGCGTGGGTTCTCTCCGGGTTCTCCGGGTTCCTCTCTGTCTGCATGGGTTCTCTCTGGGTTCTCCGGGTTCCTCTCTGTCTGCGTGGGTTCTCTCTGGGTTCTCCGGTTTCCTCTCTGTCCGTGTGGCGACACGTCCGGGGTGTACCCCACCTCTCGCCCGGATGAGGCGGGTGTCGATCGATGATCGGGGTGATTGATTGATTTCATTTCTCTTTGTTTTTCTAACAGAACGTCCCGCGTGATGAAGTCAACGCCATCCTCCTCTTCGTCCATCAGTGGGCGTCGGCAGCGTGTCTTTCCCACAGGAGGAGGTGTGGCCTGTCACCATAACCATAAACATCTCAGCCAATCAAACGGCTCCAGACAACAGGTCCCAGAGGAGAGGGGGCGTGTTTCAATTAGCAGAGCTGAGTGGCTAGACTCCGCCCAGCTGGTTTATCTGCTCTGACATCATCACCGTGGACGGGTCAAAGGTCGTTCCCTTTACTTTGATACCCTCAATTATAAAGAAGGTAAAAACAATCATGATGTTTATCTGTTTAGAACGGACTGAAGATTCTTTAATGTTCTGCTCCCGATCAGATAGAGCCCGACCCAGAGGTGGGAACCAGAACCAAGAACCAGATCCACGCTGGTCCTCGCTAATTGAAACTCCTCCCCCTCCTCCCCTCTGGGACCTGTCGCTGTCGTCTCTCTGGGGGCCATCCGGTTGGTTCAGATTCTTATCAGCTCCACAGCCACTCACCATTGGCAGGTTACGGTGATAGGCCACGCCCCCTCCTGACCTGTGACCCTCCAGTCAGAACTGGGGCCTGATATCAGACTCGACTGTGGGAAACACGACCCGCTGATGGTCACAGAGGAAGAGGAAGCTGATGAAGAGGACTCTCTGTGTGGGTCAGGTGATAAACCATGATGACATCATCATCATGTGACCTCAGGTCAGTCTGGTTCATTTTTAATCTAATTTCATGTGATCCTAAGAATGTAAACATGGAAACAAAGGATTTGATCAGATATTTTATTTGTATGCAGTCAGAAAAGAGATCAAACATGTTCAGTATAGAAACGTAATACTCGATTAGTCGTCAATAATATCCTGAAACGCGTCAACGAGCCAACAAAACACGAAGGAACAAACAAACGACTCATTTGTATTTATTTGCTTTAAAACTGCATGGATGTCATTTGGTGACAGGCCCCGCCCCCTGAGCCCCCCAGCAGCCAGGAATGTTTCCCCCCACCTTGAAAGACCCGCCCCCTGCATGCTCAGGTGAGGGTTCTGAGGGTTCTGAGGGTTCTCCATGTCCATCGTTTGTAGAAAAACGAGAAACTTCAATCGCTCTTTGAAACGGCGAAACGATCCAGGACCGCGGGTCGACCCGCTCGGGTCCGACCCGCTCCTCCTCGTCCTGCGAGCGATAATCAATACCTCCTACGTCCGCGGTAAACAGATCAGTCGTCTGACCCATCGGCCGCCGCCGCCTGCACTCATCTGCACAGAGACAGATAACACTGATCAGACCGATGCAGATCAATACCTGCCTCAGTTACAACACGGCGACACCAGCAGCCCGGCTGCGCTGTGATTGGTCCAGACTGCAAACAGCTACATCTTTGACTTTGGGGGTTGGGCTTGTATTCAGAGCTAACGCTGCTGCGCCGCGACCTCTGACCTGCGGAGGCTGCGAGCTTCGTACAGCGTGTCGTCCTCGTCGCTCTCCGCCGCCGCCGCCGCCGCCGCCTCCATCTCCACCGAGTCGTCGGCGTTCGACAGCAGCCCGTACTTCTTCCTGTGGGCGGGTCTCTTCAACCTGATCGAAATGAAACGATCAATCAGGCTGAAACTCAGATCAATACAAAGGATCAGCTCATCCCTTCATCGATTCGATTGGTTACGAGCCGACGCAGATCTGTGTAGAATCAGATACACAAGTACACACGCTGTGTAGAATCAGATACACAAGTACACACGCTGTGTAGAGACAAGTACACACGCTGTGTAGAGACAAGTACACAAGTACACACGCTGCGTAGAGACAAGTACACACGCTGTGTAGAGACAAGTACACACGCTGTGTAGAGACAAGTACACAAATACACACGCTGTGTAGAGACAAGTACACAAATACACACGCTGTGTAGAGACAAGTACACAAATACACACGCTGTGTAGAGACAAGTACACAAGTACACACGCTGTGTAGAGACAAGTACACAAGTACACACACTGCGTAGAGACAAGTACACACGCTGCGTAGAGACAAGTACACAAATACACACGCTGTGTAGAGACAAGTACACAAATACACACGCTGCGTAGAGACAAGTACACAAATACACACGCTGTGTAGGGACAAGTACACACCTGTGTACTCGAGAGTTAAATTCACTCTTACGACTGACCTTTGGTTTAACATTGTTTAGGAGTTAATCGATCAATATCCGGAACTCTAATGATACACGATGACTGTAGATGAATAAAAACGTAAATGTTTATCCGTCCCGCTCTCTGGACCGAACCGGAGGAATCCCGAACCCTATCCCGTGACTGAAGAGTTCTTCTCTGGAGTTCGGCTCCGCCCCCGGACCCCCGGACCCCCGGACCCCCGGACCCACGCAGCGGTTCCGGGTTCTCACCGCACGGCTCGGATGAGGAAGTAGAGAACCCCGATGACGGTGATCCCGATCAGGACGTACAGGGCCCGCTGGATCATCGAGCTGTCCGCGTCCAGCCCGTCCACCGGACCCCCCGGGACCGGAGCGCGGCCGTGGGTGCCGTTCGCCCGGCTGGAGTTCGCCGCCGTGACGCCGGGGACCGAACCCTCCGCCGCCGCGACGACCAGCCCGCAGACCGGACCCAGAAGCACCGAGAGAACACCGTGAGAAGGAGGCATGTCGCCGCGAGGACTCGGTGCGGCACGGACAACAATGGCGGCTCTCCGGGGGGGGCTGAGCGACGTGGAAGCGGGCTCACGCGCGTGACGTCAGCGGAACTCCGACTCCAGCTACGTTGATTTATTAAGTCAGGAACGAGCAAGTTTACGTCCACTGCTGCTGACGTCACACGCCGCGTGGGCAGCGCGTCATGAGTGTAGTTCAAGAAAACCGCCATGAGTGTAGTTCAAGAAAACCGCCATGAGTGTAGTTCAAGAAAAACCGCCATGAGTGTAGTTCAATAAAAACCGCCATGAGTGTAGTTCAAGAAAACCGCCATGAGTGTAGTTCAAGAAAAACCGCCATGAGTGTAGTTCAAGAAAACCGCCATGAGTGTAGTTCAAGAAAAACCGCCATGAGTGTAGTTCAATAAAAACCGCCATGAGTGTAGTTCAAGAAAACCGCCATGAGTGTAGTTCAAGAAAAACCGCCATGAGTGTAGTTCAAGAAAACCGCCATGAGTGTAGTTCAAGAAAAACCGCCACTCTAATGTCCTCCCTCACTACGTCCATGTCTCTTCTCCTGGTCGTCCTCTAGTCCTGTTCTCTGGCAGTTCCATCCTCAGCGTCCTTCTACCGATATAGTCCCTGTCTCTCCTCGGGACATGTCCAAACCATCAAAGTCTGGTCTCTCTGATCTTGTCTCCAAAACGTCTAACCTTCACTGTCCCTCTTATTGTCTCATTTCTAATCCTGTCCAACCTGGTCCCTCCCAAGGAGAACCTCAGCATCTTCATCTCCGCCCCTTCTAGCTCCGCCCCCTGTCTGGGGCGTGGCTCAGTTGGACACCTTGGTGGGGGGGTCCAGTCTGAGTTCGTGAAAGGTGTTTTCAGTGATTGTGGGAGGGGCTTCGCATTTAAATCAAGGCAACCTGAGTGACGCACCGACCGGAACACGCTTTGTTCCTGTGCTGCGAGCAGAATAAAGTTATTTTAAATCACAATCTTTATCGTGGTTCGGTATCGATCGAGCTGATAGATGACGTCAGTGTGTCGTCACAGAGCACACCTGACACCCCCCGTTCCAGCCCGAAGAAGTAAATGATGGAGAAACAGACGACGTTCAACGGAGAGTCACGTGTCCCCCGCGCGTGTCCGGAGGACAGCGCGTCACAGGACGGTTGGGGTTGCGGGTTTGAGTCTCGCGGGATCAAAGCTTCCACACTCACGCAAGTATACGTTTGTGTATTCGGGTTATTTCTGTATTTAGGTTGCTGACGGCGTCAGTGAGCGGCGGGCGGCTCGGCCAATGGGAGCGCGGCCCGGCGCCCGTGCGGGGCTGGGATTGGTCGCTGCTGTGACGGAGGGGCGGGGCTGTGAGATTACGGCAGCCTCTGTCTCTGCGGAACCAGCGGACATCTGGAGCAGCCCTGCACGGGAACCGAGCCCAGAAGCAGAACCGAGCCGTCCTCCCGGCGAGGGTCGAACACCTGGTGGGGGTTGATGGACCGACCTGATCCGGTATCCGAGCGGGTTTCGGGCCCAATGGAAGCTGCGACGCACCCGGACCTGGTGCCGTGGATCCCGCCCCCTGCCCGCCCTGAGGATTGAATCTTTGTTTGTTTGTTTTTGTTTTCTGGTCTGAACGGTCCTGATTGAGAGTTCTAGGGAGCGGACCCCCCCCCCCCGGTCTGGATTAGAGCCCATCGGGATCATGAATCACTCCCCTTCTGATGCTCTAATCTGGCCTTTACCCATTTAATCTGAGATCTGATCTGGATTACTCTGCCTCTGGTTCTGACCCGGTCCCGGTAGGCGTGTGATCCTGAACTGAAGTCCTGGTCCTGGTTTGGGGAGCTCTGCCGTCACCATGCCGACGTCCCGGCCCGGGTCAGAGCCGGTGGAGTTCTGGGTGGATGGGTCGAGGCGGGACGGGGCGGTGGAGGATTTCTACAACCTGAGCTCGGAGCTGGGCAGGTCTGTACCGCATCACAAGGGGGGCAGGGCAAAAACCGAAATCCACCGATTCGATGGAGACCATCTGTAGTTTAACATCTTAATTAGGACTTCAGTAAATAAAGTCTGCATGGAAATCAGTTCACACTCCACCCAGCAGGGGGCGCTAACCTTTAACCCGTTATCTCAGCTCGTTTGATGGCTAATCTAGAAATGGGTGGGTCCTTCCAGGTGGCTGCCCCGCCCCTTCATCATCATCTTTGATCATTTCTCTGCGCTCCGTAGCCAGACAGCAGAACGCTAGCGTTAAAACCTGCTAGCTACAGGCTAGAGCTAGCATGAAGCTAGCAGGCATCCAGCGGGTGCACCAGAATGGTTTCAGCAGTGAGCAGGTGTCCTGTTGCCATAGAGACCATCCAGGTCCATCTGTCCCAGCAGAATAACAGATCAGACTCGGATCTCAGGGGATTGAGGACGAAAGGTTGGACGAGAGTTTAAACCTAAAACCGTTGTTTCTTTTGTTGATTATAACAGTTAGAAACAGTCTGAGGATCCAGAGAAGACGGTCATGTGACCACGTGGTGATGACATCACGAGGAGCGCATCAAACGTACTTGATCGCCAACCGTCGCTGTGTCTTTTGTCTCCTCAGAGGAGCGACGTCCATCGTCTATCGCTGTGAGGAGAAGCAGACTCAGAAACCCTACGCCCTCAAAGTCCTCAAGAAAACGGTCAGTGTCCCGCCGTGACGCAGGAACAGAGGTCGGAGGTCACCAGCGACTTCATGTCGACGTGTAAACTCAGCTAGCTTGAATAACTGAACAAGTTCACAGAAACAGAGCGGCTGGAAGTCTACGGCCTAGCTTAGCATAAAGACTGTCAGCAGTTAGCCTAGCCTCACAAAAGAGCAGCTCTGTCTCACCTAAATATTGCAACCTGTAGTTTTAGCTTTAAGGATAATCCCCAGTCCCAAGACTGAGCTGGGTTTGGTTTTGTATATTGCTAGGAGCTAACTTTAAGCTAACAGCAAAGTGTAAGATAATTGGATGCACAGACAATCTCAAAGCTAACAGGACCTGTAAGCTAACTGGCTATATGGCCTTGGTCTAGCATGTTGGCTAACAAAACACAGCATAAATACACAAGCAAAGGACAGGGCTAGAGGACGACCCAGGAGAGGACACATGGACGTAGTGAGGGGGGACATGAGAGTGGCTGGTGTTGGGGAGGACGATGCAAAGGACAGGACTAGAGGACGACCCAGGAGAGGACACATGGACGTAGTGAGGGGGAACATGAGAGTGGCTGGTGTTGGGGAGGACGATGCAAAGGACAGGACTAGAGGACGACCCC
>NC_090905.1:14928986-14933986 GCF_040956055.1 Brachionichthys hirsutus | reverse complement strand
TCCATCCCCGACCGCCGCAGAAGAGCCGCTCCGTGATGGAGGCCACGCCAGAGCTGGCTCCGCCCCCAAGCCCCGATAGCCTCAGCAATGGCTTCAGGCCAGGGGCGGAGCCAAGCAGCAAGACCGCCCACTGCCAGTGATCACCTGCCAGACAGCTTCAACCAATCATATCCGAGGAACGATTCCGTGAACTCGAGGTTCTCGGGGTCGGGATGAACTCTGCTCCGGTTGCTGTGGCAACGAAAGATGTGAGGATGCTAATATTAATAATAAGTAGTGTTTGTGTTAGGCTTAGCAGGACAGGATGGGGGTGCGGAGGACGTCCACCGATGTCCACCGATGTCCACCGGGGCAGGAAGGGGGTCGAACGCCGCTGCTGCTCCTTGTCCTCGTTTCAGGGACAGGCCTCTGGACGCCGAGGCGTGGTGCCCCTGCCCTGCCCCTGCCCCTGCCCCTGCCCCTGCCCCTGCCCCTGCCCCTGCCCTGCCCCTGCCCCTGCCCCTGCCCCTGCCCTGCCCCTGCCCCTGCCCCTGCCCCTGCCCCTGCCCCTGCCCCTGCCCCTGCCCCTGCCCCTGCCCCTGCCCCTGCCCCTGCCCCTGCCCCTGCCCCTGCCCCGGCCCCTGCCCCTGCCCCTGCCCCTGCCCCTGCCCTGCCCCTGCCCCTGCCCCTGCCCCTGCCCCTGCCCCTGCCCCTGCCCCTGCCCCTGCCCCTGCCCCTGCCCCTGCCCCTGCCCCTGCCCCTGCCCCTGCCCCTGCCCCTGCCCCTGCCCCTGCCCCTGCCCCTGCCCCTGCCCCTGCCCCTGCCCCTGCCCCTGCCCCTGCCCCTGCCCCTGCCCCTGCCCCTGCCCCTGCCCCTGCCCCTGCCCCTGCCCCTGCCCCTGCCCCTGCCCCTGCCCCTGCCCCTGCCCTGCCCCTGCCCCTGCCCCTGCCCCTGCCCCTGCCCCTGCCCCTGCCCTGCCCCTGCCCCTGCCCTGCCCCTGCCCCTGCCCTGCCCCACCGAGGGGGCAGTGATGAAAGGCTCTGTGTCCCACAGACTTTGCGTTTGTCTTTGTCCTCGTCTTGCTTTGCTCCGCTGTCCCTCCGTCCTTTCTGGTGCTGTTGGTCCATTTGTTCCACCTTAGAACCCACGAGCTCTCCGAAAACGTTCTCCGTGCAGAGTACAAACATTTACAGGAGGGAGAACATGTCAGGTTTATTGATCGGAAATGTCGGAGTAACAGGTGTAGAAATGATATTTCCTGCAGGGATCGTCCAGGAAACAGGAAACAGGAAACAGGAAGTCTGCAGTCTCCTTCTTCTTCTGTTTAGAGGCGCGCTGCAACAAACGTTCAATGCTCGAGGTATAAGGTAAAGACTCCTCCAGCACCTGGACTGGATCCTGGTGCTGGACCGGTGCCCCCCAGGAAGACGCCCTGCGATTGGCTGCTTTGAATGAAGAAGGCGGTTCTTGACAGGTTTTGTCTCCGCGTTAAATGATTGACGTTCTTCTGCTGGACGCAGCGGCGTTTACCTGTCCACAGGTGTTTGTCACGCCCTACCAAAGGGAGCACGCTGGATACCGAGCAGCCAGCGTATAAGCATGTACTCTGTGTATTTTAGTTACATCTATACTCTTATGTACACACATGAATATTTTGCTTCTGTTTTGTGTTTCCTCAGTGAGCTTGTACCCTTTTATTTTGAAGGGCGACACCTGGAGGAGGGCTGTGTATCTGCAGCGTTCGGCTTTCGTTGCAGATTAAAGACCCCGGCCGATCTGGATGATCATTTCGTTGTGGCGGCAGGATCGGTTTTTCTTTTCCTCGGCTTGTGATTGGAAAGGAAGTGACATCATGACCCACGTGGACTCTGGCATTGGTATGGATTCGCTACATGATCCGTGATCAGGACGTAGGTGACCCGAGCTACAAAGACGGGACCAGAATCTCACCGGAAGGGTGTCTTGAAGGTCCAACCACATGGTCCCAATTTACAATCTTGAAACTTTCTTTCTTTTTTTGAAGCAGCATGCCAAATATGGTTATAAAAGAAGTGGACCGAAATAATTTTTACAAATTGTAATACATCTTCTAAATGTTGATTTTAAATATGGAATGAAAACTTATTTTTACTGTAAAAGAAACACTAATAAAATCTCCCGATGCTGCTCACAACATAAACTGTGTTACACTGTTTGTCCAGTAGGGGGCGTGGTAGAGCTGATGATGCTTCACTATTCGTCACTCCCGGAACTGTCCCTTGAGGCTCCTCCCCTTCCTGCGTCTCCTCCCTGATTCTCCGTTAATGTCACTGATGTGTGAAAACACAGCTTTGGCCTATCGTGGATTGATGACGTCACCAGCCACCGCTCAGCGCTGGGTGACGTGAGGAGGAGGTATTATACACCTGCTCGAGAGGAGCCGGAACGTTGCTCAGGTAAAGAGGTGTATTGTGAAAACGAACAGCTCGGCGTTAGCTAGCTTCGTTGGCTAACTTCATGGAAAGCTAATGTTAGCAAGTCGCTAGCTAGGAAACGGCCGGAAATGGTCATTTTGTTTCCGAGTGCGGCGAAATAGATTTGTTCGTGCTCGTTGTATTTGAAGCAAACAGCGCAAACAAACATACTAAATATGTAATGACGCGGGCGTTTTATTTTGAAGCTCCAGACCGGAAGAAGGGTTTGCAGGCTGACTTGCTCACGCACTTTGACAACATTATGTTAAAGGTCTGAAACGGACCGTAACATTTAAAATGGTTAATAAATGCATCCCTTCCGTTCCTGATTTAATGTTTATGTGACGAACAACGATGGAGGCTGCTTTACGTGGGCGTGTCCCTGCCTGAGGGTGGGCGGGCCTTGAGAAACCAACCCGGAAGTGCCCGTGTAGCTAATCGAGAGATGGGCGGATGAAGCCTTGTGAAGATTTTGGGGCTTCTTCCTGATTGTGCCTCAAATAAGGACCCCGCCGGTGCCATCTAGTGGTGAGATGCTGTAATAGCAATAAACGTGATGATTCACACATAGAAGAACAGAATAGCATTTATTGTTAATTATTGTCATTAAACACTGTTCTGGAGGTGTGTGAGACGTTCCGCTGCAGTTCAGTGGAACCACTTTATGGTGGTAAAAACCACAAGGACATCCCTGGATCTGGATCCCTGGACCTGGTTCCCTGGATCCGGTTCCCTTGGGGAATGATTCTGCAGGACTTCCTCGTGTATTCAGCAGTGAGAGTTAGATTTAGTCCCCTGTGGTGTTGCAGAGCTGGAGATGGTGTCCATGTCCGTGTCCATGTCCATGTCCAGAGGAGGAGCAGACACGGAACATTCTGTGTCTCCTGAGGACGAATCATCGCGTCTCTTCCGTGCTTCATTCTGATGTTTATTGATACAGTGAAACTCCAGCGCCCAACGGCCCATCAATAGTTTAGATCGTTCCAATCTTCATTTGATATTGAGTTGCTCTTAATACACGAGCTAAATCGTCATGGTTACTCGAGACTTTCACAGTGTTTGTGTTCGAGGTCCAGCTCAAAGTAACCAATAGCCGTTGATTATTGGCCGTGGTTTGAAGCTGTCTATCGTTGTCTCTCTGGCCCAGCAGAAGCGGTGCCGTCCCAGCAGAACCGGTGGAGTCCCAGCAGAACCGGTGCCGTCCCAGCAGAACCGGTGCCGTCCCAGCAGAACCGGTGCCGTCCCAGCAGAACCGGTGCCGTCCCAGCAGAACCGGTGCCGTCCAGCAGAACCGGTGCCGTCCCAGCAGAACCGGTGCAGTCCCAGCAGAACCGGTGCCGTCCCAGCAGAACCGGTGCAGTCCCAGCAGAACCGGTGCCGTCCCAGCAGAACCGGTGCCGTCCCAGCAGAACCGGTGCCGTCCCATCAACACCAGCGCGATGTGTGATGACATCACGGTAGCGTGAGGCGGAGCTTCAGGATGGACATCCTGGCAGCCAAGCTGCTGGGCCTGCTGGGTTTGTTCGGGCTCATGCTGGCTGGGGTACTGGTCCCAGTGCGCCTCCTGCTGGTGGACAAGGACAAGGCACTCGGGTACCGGAGGACACTGTCGCTCTGCAATTCCTTTGGAGGAGGCGTCTTCCTGGCGACGTGTTTCAACGCTCTGCTGCCTGCCGTCAGAGACGAGGTCCGATCTCCTCTCGTAGCAGACACAAAGACACAGACACAAAGACACAAACACAAAGACACAAACACAAAGACACAAACACAAAGACACAAAGACAAAGACAGACACAAACACAAAGACACGAACACAAAGACACGGACACAAACACAAAGACACAAACACAAAGACACAGACACAAAGACGCAAAGACACAGACGCAAAGACACAGACACAAAGACACAGACACAAAGACACAGACACAAAGACACAAACACAAAGACACAAAGACAAAGACAGACACAAACACAAAGACACGAACACAAAGACACGGACACAAACACAAAGACACAAAGACACAGACACAAAGACACAGACACAAAGACACAGACACAAAGATACAGACACAAAGATACAAACACAAAGACACAAACACAAAGACACAAACACAAAGACAGACACAAACACAAAGAC
Organism: Brachionichthys hirsutus; assembly: GCF_040956055.1. Classification (NCBI taxonomy): domain Eukaryota; kingdom Metazoa; phylum Chordata; class Actinopteri; order Lophiiformes; family Brachionichthyidae; genus Brachionichthys; species Brachionichthys hirsutus. The sequence continues at coordinate 14,929,417 of NC_090905.1, read as the reverse complement.
ACGAACACAAAGACACGGACACAAACACAAAGACACAAACACAAAGACGCAAAGACACAAAGACGCAAAGACACAGACACAAAGACACAGACACAAAGACACAGACACAAAGATACAAACACAAAGACACAAACACAAAGACACAAACACAAAGACACGGACACAAAGACACAGACACAAAGACACAAAGACGCAAAGACACAGACACAAAGACACAAACACAAAGGCACAAACACACGAACACAGACACAAACACAGACACAAACACAAAGACACAAACACAAAGACACAAACACACGAACACAGACACAAAGATACAAACACAAAGATACAAACACAAAGATACAAACACAAAGACACAAACACAAAGACAAAGACACGGACACGAAGCCGTCCCGTTAGAACCCGCTCATCCCAAGCGTGGGGACGCT